>NC_081777.1:31974840-32009840 GCF_963082965.1 Carassius carassius | reverse complement strand
TATATATATATATATATATATATATATATATATATATATATATATATATATATATATATATATATATATATATATGTGATGAAATGTGATATCTAAACTGACAACTGCAAGGTCACAAAAAAAGAGAATTATAAGTGAAGTTGCAATTAACTTTTTTGTATATATTTATTTATTCTGTAGAGGAAACAAGCTTTCACAGGAACTAAACGTTTCTGTAGATTCACACTGAACAACTCACTGAATACTTCAACAAGAAACAGAAGACAAAACTCGCTCTATCACGAGCATAAAGTAATGAAATAATGAGAAAATCAGTCAAATAAATCACTAAATGAGACAATCTCAAGTTCACTGAGAAAATCTCCTGCTGTCTTCAAGCTCTGTTAACATCTTCTTAAGAGTTTATGAGCCATAATCAAATGCATTTTAAATCTCAGTGACAAAACACACGTGAAGTTTTTTTAGCGCTGGTACATCCAAATGAAGAGCACATGACACACATTAGAAATGCAACAGAAGCTGTGTGTGTTTTATCATTGTCACGCTGCCTTCAGAGTTATGAAGTGAAGCATTTAATGGAAATCTTGGCTGTCATGCATCATGCACAATAGTAGATAATAGCAGAAAAAGACCTGCCTTCACTGCACTATCTTCCAGGAGAGAGAGCGTGTCTGAGGTCAAGCCGAGGTCACAGACAGGTTTCTGCACATCTGAGCCGATGTGACGTGCATCACATCTCCTCACGCTTCGACAGAAAAACTCAATCAAATCAACATACGGAGAGTTAGTTTACATCAGTATGATGCTAGCTCCTTCTGAGCAGCAAACTACATCTTTACATTTTTGGCATGAAAAATACATGCTCCTTTGTTTCTATATGGTCTATTGGTTTAATAGAGATTCATGGCAAATTAATGGGGTTTTGGGACAAAAATGTGCAAAAAATAATGCTGCAATAAAAAATGCTGCTGCACAATTAAACTATATCTATTACGGCTGATGCGATTAAAGTAAGATATGACCTTTAGATTTATTACATTTAGATTTATTTTACCCATTTTAACCGATCACAAATGCTTCAAGCTTATGAATGCAATTCAGTCAGAGGCGTTTAGATTAGTCACCGGTGAAAATTTACTTTCTTAGCTTTTTATGTGTAGCTAGAATATATTTTCCAAACACAATTTTTTTTAAATTTGATTAAAACGTATATATATATATATATAATTATGAATTAACATTATTGCATTTAATGCAATATCATAGGCAATAATCAACTAAGTGTTTTTGGTCAGCCTCAAACTGCCATGAGTTCCTTTATTTATAATTTATATACTTTATGTAGGCATTATTTGCATGATGCATTTGTTATGCAAATACATGTACATCACCTTGATCAGATGCACTTCCACATCAGTGTCCTGCAGCACAGAAGCAGCATCAGTGTCACAGACGTATATTTGTAGAAATAGACAACAATACATTGTATGAGTCACAATTATACATTTCTCTTTTATGACAAAAATCATTAGGATATTAATATAAGTAAAGATCATGTTCCATGAAGATATTTAGTAAGTTTCCTACCGTAAATATATAAAAACGTAATGTTTGATTAGTAATATGCATTGCTAAGAACTTCATCTGAACAACTTTAAAGATGATTTTCTCAATATTTAGATTTTTTTGCTCCCTCAGATTCCAGATTTTCTAATAGTTGTATCTCAGACAAATATTGTCCTCCGAACAAACCACACATCAATGGAGAGATGATTTATTCAGCTTTCATCAATAACAGCCACAGTACTCTGATTGAAATGAATAGGCAATTTTAGGTATTTAACATAAAAGTCATCACTGATATAATAAATAATAGTAATTATAAATAACGCTTTCAGAAATCAAATATTGCTCCTTAATGGGAAAACATGTTTTTTTCCAGGATTTTTTCTCCTGTTTTATTGTAAAGGTTTTCGAACAGTGTCTGAAGTCTCTTTAGCTGTGAGAGAGGACAGAAGGAGCGGCGATTCTCCGATGGGAATCTGTCACGTTTGAGGACTTCACTGTGTAATTCCGATCGGAATGTTTCGTCTGGGAGGAGCGAAGCTTCCAGACCCTCCCCCACATTCAGGAACACTATTCCTGGATCTGAGGAATCATCAACACAACCCAAACAGTTCTGCTGCACAGACCAAAGAGGTTCAACAACAGTTTCTGCTCAGTTCAGCTGATTCTGCACTATTTAGCATATTGTGAATGCATGTTATTTGTTTTCATTTCTTAACTCATTACTTGATAAGACATAAAATAAATATTTGTAAGCTACTCATAACACACTATATTTATTAATATAATTTTCTTGACTCTTTCATACAAAAAATGAATTAAAATTAGCCACCTGTATGATTTTTGTTACTCACAAACCACAATATTTATGCTTAATTATTATTTTTTTTTTCTTGGCTTATTTATTAGTATTTTTTTATATGCATGTCAAAAGATTACAGGCCTTTTATGCTTACGTAAAACTTTACGCTCAAAATACAATATTCAATACTCATTTTTTATTTGTTTTTCCTAGACATATTATTTTACACGACTGACAAAAGATACATATTTCTTTTAAAATACAAAATTGGATTAAAAATAGCCATTTTCATGTGTAAACTACTTTCTGATCATGCATAAAGATCAGGTCACGTAAGGAAACATGCATTGTAACTAAAACTGAACTAAAATTGAAAAATGTATGAATTAAACCTAAATGGTAATATAAGTAGTAATTGTTTCCTCCTTTAATTTTTTTTTCTTTCATAGGCACATCTCTTTTTCTCACTTTGTTTGTCTGTTAGTGTTGCTATATTTGCTTAATAATAATAAAAAACTATAATTAGAATGACAAAAAAAAACATGCATTTATTAAAAAAAGAATTCTTTAAAAAAATGGAAACTCAAAAAAAAAAAAGCTGAAAAAGAAAAGCACATATAGTTCAAATCGTGAGTGTCTGCGAGGTATCCGTCCAGAATGCCTGATGGACAGAGACACTGAATAAATAATAGATCAGCTTTTAACTGCAGCACAAACTGACTGAAAAGAAAAAGAACAACAGCAAATCAATCTGTGCTTTAATTAGGATTAGGATAAAAAATAACGGGTTTGTATGCATATCCGCTGACAGACACTTTCAGCCAATCACTGTGTGCATAGTTAATGAGCATGCTGACATCATCCATAGCAATGAGTTAAACCCCGCCCCCTTACTCTGAGCTTGAGACTTCAGTACAAGTTTGTCTCCGCAGCTTTGTGAACAGGTTCCAAGAGAAAACTCTTCCTGCTGTTTAGGAGAACTCTTAGCGGTGAGATAAAATGTTTTGTGAATACAGTCCTGTATGGATGTTGGGACTCAAACATGTTGACTGTCAGTGTTTGGACCAAAAACATAGAGACGTTTCTCAGAATATTTTCTTTGTATCTGCTTCATGCAGGTTTCAAGAGAACATGTTCTTGTTACTTGCTACAGTCTATTAGAAAGAAGTGCTTTCTGATGAATCCCTTCACTTTTGGATTTAAAATCGGAGCATTGTTCATCATCTCGGATGATATTTCACTGAAACCGAGAAAAAATAACTGCATTTGACATGAAAATACATAAATAACTAGAGTAAATTTTCTATTCAAGTATGCAAACTCTTCAAAATAAAAATATATAAGCCTAATTTTTTAAAAAATGTATAAAATACTAATTTCATTTATAAAATAAAAAATGCATATTCTTTATAATATTATATAAGAAAATTATATATATATATATATATATATATATATATATATATATATATATATATATGTGTGTGTGTGTGTGTGTGTGTGTGTGTGTGTGTGCTTCTCATAAACAATTAGCGGATATGGATATATATATATATCCTGAAAAATTAAATGTATCACTGTTTCCACAAAAATATTGTGCAGCACAACTGTGTTCAACACTGATAATAATCAGAAATGTTTCTTGAGCATGATATTTTCATGATTTCTGAAGATCATGTGACACTGAAGACTGGAGGAATGATGCTGAAAATACAGCGGAGCATCACAGAAATACATTACACTTTAACAGAGATTCACACAGAAAACAGCTGGTTTAAATTGCAATAATATTTCACATTTTTCCTGTATTTTTTATAATAATAAAAAAGTCTTCTGGTCAATCAGACAAGCATCTGAACCTCTGAATGAGACACATGATCTCGTCTGATGGCTTCAGGAAGGACTTTACAGCAGCAACTGTCATTAAAACTCTCAGAGATATAGCATTAAAACGTCTCTCAACGTTCCTCCAAACCACACAACCTGAGAGAGCGGCTGTGATGAGCAGTCATTATATACTGCAGGATGACAGAAGACAGAAAGACTCCTTCCCCTCCGCGCTTCCTCTTCCTGACTTCTCTGACAGGGTTCAGGAATTACACCAAACACACTTCATCCTTCAGATCAGAATCTCTCTGCTGCCTTTAAGTTACAATCAGTGTGTCTATATGAGAGAAACAACTTGTGCACAAAGTGGGATTTTCCACAGTTGGCACATGTTAGTTAAAGAACCAAACTGCTTTTAGTTAAAGGAGGATTTTAAGGGTTACTGTACAATTCATTTTCCATGCATTTTGTAAATTGTTAAGCACATATGAATTCAGCCAGGAAATATTACTCATTTAGTTGGTTCATTTCCACGACAGATTATAATGTCTAGAAGAATGAGCATCATTTGCTCTTCATTTCATGCAATCGTTCAATGCATCTAATTAAACTGAAGCACATTGCATCATAACTCTGAGGACGAGGTCTCTCTGCAGTCGGGGTGATCTGTTTCCACACGGCTGCTCTATATCGGGACGTCGTCTATAAATAAGAAGCTCCAGGCCTTTAATCACATCAACGGCTCTTGATGTGGAGCTCCTGAAACCCAAACTCACTCCAGTCACTGGCCTTTCATTCATGACCCTCCTCTTATTTACGCCCGTCATGATCAGGAACGTTTGCTGACGATTAATTGCCATTAATTCTGATTAACTATTTTTCAAGCATAACACATTTTGTAAGCTTAACACATTATATATATATATATTATTATGATAAAATAAGCCCATACTATTTACTTTTAATGCTGTGAAAATATTTATAATATAATATAATATAATATAATATAATATAATATAATATAATATAATATAATATAATATAATAGATTTTTGACATTAAAGCTTTTAATTTCCCCTGATTTGGGTGGCAAAATTTGATTAAAAGTAAGTGTTTTAATATTTTATATACTATTATAGATTTGTTAATGCTTTGATTTAAATTTAATAATTTTATTTTCTATTTTTGTGTTAATCTTACTTAAGGTTTTAGCAGTTTTGTTGACTTTTTGCCACAATTCTTTTGTGGTTTTTACATTTCTTCATATTTATTTTTAATTTTTAATTTAGTTATTTCAGCACATCAGGTTTTCAACATTTTATTTCAGTAAACATTTTATTTTATTTAAGTTTTTTTGTTAACTACACTGCACAATTATTGCGTTTTTCCCAAGTAATTGTGATTATATCAAATAACCACAACCAGACAGTTAACTAATAATTGCACATTGAAATGTCACATTATGAAAGTAAAATGGGTTCAAACAGCATTGCATGATGATGTTAATGGTGCTTGCACATTAGAATACGCTTCAAGAAGCATCTGATGTAAAGCAATGCATTGCAATAGAAGTTCAGGTTTCAGATTCAGCTGCATGTGAGATGATGATGTTCACTTGACCATTTTTACAGCATGGAAAATTAAGTGGAGGATTTGTCTGTTTCTATTGATACTAGTTCACATTTAATTTGAACAATATTGCATTTAACAACCATGCAATGCTTTGGAATGCCTTTCAAAAGTCATGTTTGTACTGAGTATTTTTGTCTTGGTTCAAGTATCTATAAATATTTTACAGATGCACATACTTTTACTATAGATAGATTTGGAGCAAAATGACTTAAAATATTGATTCTGGTTTAAAAAAAGAAAATTAAAAAATATAGAAATAAAGTGAGTTCATGCTTGAAACTAGCAAAATATCTGCAAATGGAGACAGAAAATAAACCCTTTTCCCCTTTTAGTTAAGTTGATTTTTTTCTGACCTTATTGACAGATATTTTCTTGTTTTAAACATTTATTCCTATATTTTTTATTTTCTTTTTTTAAAAACAAACTCACTTCAATTTGTTAGATTTCTTACTTGCAGAAAACAAGACTTGAGAAGCAAAATGATTTAATTACGTGAAAATGAAATAAGTTTTTGTTTAAAACATAAAAAGTTTGTTGTCCTTGTTTTAAGGATAAACCTACCTAATGTTTTACTTTTTTTGGGGTGAAAATTAAGTGCGTTTTTGCTTAAAACAAGACCAAATATCTGAAAATACAAATACAAATGTGACCCTGCACCACAAAAATAGGTCAATTTTTATAAATTGAGATTCATACATCATCTGACACCTGAATAAATCATCTCTCCATGGATGTATGGTTTATTAGAATAATATCTGTCTGAGATACAACTATTTGTAAATCTGGAATCTGAGGGTGCAAAAAAATCTAAATATTGAGAAAATCATCTTTAAAGTTGTTCAAATGAAGTTCTTAGCAATGCATATTACTAATCAAACATTAAGTATCCTAATGATTTTTGGCATAAAAGAAAAATGGATAATTGTTGTCTATTTCTACAAATATACCTGTGCCACTGATGACTGCTTTTGTGCTGCAGGGACACATGGAAAACAAGTCAGAAACACAACTGTGAGGAAGAAAGCAGAAGTTAACTTAAGCTCTCTTACTGCTTTAAAGTGATCCTCGTAGCTCCAGTCCGCTTGGCCGTTAGGAGGAGACACAGATGGCCGCCCGACAGGTGAGAGATCATCCTCGGGCTCCTGTTTGACCCGGACAGCAGGAGACGAAGCTCTCTGCACATCTGCGGTGGCCCCGGGGCCCGAGAAGCTCCCGAAGGGCTGCTCATCTTCCTCGCTACCTTCATCGCCCTCCATCATCCCATCATCCGAGTCCCGGTCGCGTTCGGAGTCCAAACTGCTTTGATTGGAGACACGGGATGGATGAGTGGGTCCCCTGCTCATGAAGCCGGCCCCTGAAGCCCGAGCGGCGGTCAGAACGGCCTGCTGAGCTGCGAGCTGCTGCACGTACATGATGTGAGCTTCACGCAGCCTGCACTCCTTCTGCTCCGTCTCCATCGTCTGCTCCAGCTTCACTCCTGCAGAGCCGCTGTGGGGGAACCCTCCTAAACCAGCCTGAGACACGGGACAGACACATCCGTGAGCTTCACAGCTATACATGCATAACTCAGCATGCAACACCATCGACAGGTTCAGGGGTCACTGATCACGTGCACACGAAAACATATGGCTGTCACGTTAACAACTATAATGTTGAAATACTGCCCCAGAAATAATTAACTGTTAGAGCATTTTATGCCACTGAATATCTGTGTCCCTGCAGTCATCAGTGTCACAGACGTATATTTGTAGAAATAGACAACAATACATTGTATGAGTCACAATTATAAAAAAAAAGTTATGTCAAAAATCATTAGGATATTCAGTAAAGATCATGTTCCATGAAGATATTTAGTAAATCTCCTACTGTAAATATATAAAAACGTAATGTTTGATTAGTAATATGCATTGCTAAGAACTTCATTTGAACAACTTTAAAGATGATTTTCTCAATATTTAGATTTTTTTGCTCCCTCAGATTCCAGATTTACAAATAGTTGTATCTCAGACAGATATTGTCCTCCGAACAAACCACACATCAATGGAGAGATCATTTATTCAAATTTTAAATGATATATAAATCTCAATTTCAAAACATTGACTCTTATGACTTGTTTTGTGGTAAAATCATAATATAACATCGTAACAATGCAATATAATTTATGTAAATATAATGGGCAATAGATTGCATCACCAAAAATAATTTGGGTCATGTACATATATTGTGCAATAAGTCAATATATTGATTATCGCGACAGTCCTATACAATATATGGCTGCTGAAGGAAACATTAAAAGAATTGTTCCGCAAAAATAAATTTGCTGGAAATCCTCAGGCCAACCGAGATGAGTTTGCATCTTCATCAGATTTGGAGAAATATGCACTGAATCAGTGTCTCTAGCAAATGGGTGCCGTCAGAATGAGAGCTGATAAAAACACCACAATAATCCACAGCACTCCAGTCCATCAGTGAACATCTGGAGAAGACAAAAGATGAAACACATCCAGCATTAAGATGATTTTAACTCAAACACATAGAGTCTATAATCCATAATAACACTTCCTCCAGTGAAAAAGTGCATCTGCTGTTGTTTTTCTTTAGATCTGTTTAAACGCTGCTTGATCTGTGCAGATTTCTCTCCTGATTCAGAACAGAACACTTTTTCACTGGAGGAAGTGTTATTATGGATTATAGACTCTATGTGTTTGAGTTAAAATCATCTTAATGCTGGATGTGTTTCATCTTTTGTCTTCTCCAGATGTTCACTGATGGACTGGAGTGCCGTGGATTATTGGGATGTTTTTATCAGACTCTCATTCTGATGGCACCCATTCACTGCAGAGCATCCACTGATGAGACACTGATGCAATGCTGCATTTTGAAGCATCAAGTAGTTGATCAGTGTTTTAACCCAGTGTCAGCTTGGCTATTTTCACTGCAAGTAACAAACTAAAGTACTATAAAAGAGCAATTTAAAATCCTTTTTCTTTTTGGTGCATTCAGGGTTGTCTCTATTAAACATTTCTTTGAAAGTGTCTTCTGAGTGATATAACTAAAACCAACATGATCTCAGATGTTGTGGCAACATGATAAGGATGTTTGCAGAACCGTCACATCCAGCATTCATTGATCATGTGCATGCATGTTTGTTTAGCAAACATAAACATTCGGCTGTTGTTGCAAATTCTGCTGATGTCACCATCTCAATGTTTAATGCAGGAAAGACTGATGGTTTTAGAAACAGTTAGAATGTGAGAGACAGAAATCAAATCATTCAATAAATATATTTTTCTTACACATATAGCTACAGATGCACTGCTAAAAATGCATATGCATGCCAATAAATTGTCCTGGTTGTTGAACACATTAATTGGCATGGTAATTAATAGTTAAATAGGTTTTTAATGACTGAGAACAAGTGGATAATGGCTCATTTAGTCACAGAAAATATAAAAAAAGAACTTGCATTTCAATTAGCCACATTTAGAAATAAACCTTCTCATCTCTCTTTTTTTTAGAAAGATGCATATTAAACATCAGGACTGAAAACCAATCAAAAGTGGATTGCAAAACACAAAAAATGTGAAGCACATCCAACGAGAAACTGTTAACACTGTAAACTCATTTGAAAACTAAACACCGTTTGTTTACTGCAGGATATATGTGACGATCAAACACTGAGCAGCAAACCGGCTCTGAATGTGTTTTTAAATCCTCAGGTTTAACAGGACAGACGGGTTAAATAACCTGCATGCAGTAAACCACCGTTTATACTATAAAATCCCTTTAAAACCACACACATAGTGGCCTTTCTGAACCAAAACAAGCTTGATTCAATCGCTCAGATGTACTGATGAGTTTGGTAACACTTTATTTTAAGGTGTCCTTGCTACATGTTACATTTATTTACTATTATAATAAGAATAAATTATGCACAATTGCATGCAAAAAAAAACTAAATCAAACCCATACCATATGGTAAGTACATAATATTACTCAGTACCTAAAGTTATAAGCACACTGTAACAAGGACACCTTAAAATAAAGTGGTTCATACTAGAATAAAACCGTCATGCATGAGAATCAAGTGGTTTAAGGGAATAAAACATGACTAAACACAGTTGAACGGTGGATCAAAGCTGAGGCCCCTAATGAAAGCAGCATGTGTGTGTGTGTGTGTGTGTGTGCGCATCAACATGATGATAGTAAAACTTGAAATCACCACCACTGTGGCTTCCCAAGATAAAAACATCTTCATAAAGGGACTAAAGAATGAAACTCTTAACATGACAGAAGGTTTCTGTGGGTTTAAAGGATGGGAACACTGACTATAATGCGTATATTTGTCATTTTTCACATCTGATAAGCAGATACTGATGCATATATCTGAAAACAATAAATTCACTTAAATATGCATTTACTGTACGGATTACCTAATAATAGATTCACTTAGAAAACGGATCTTTCCTTTCACTTTATGAAATTTATGTAATCAAATATGTGGTTCTAATAATGTTTATATATTTGATTGCAAAACGAGACACATATGCAGAATAAGATTTTTTAATACACTGTAAACATTAAGATCACCGGACAATGTTTTCACGAGATATACAATTTCAGTCTTTCTATTCAAAATGTCATATTTAATTCAGTGTGTTACTTGTTTATTTGTAAATGTCTGTTTCTGGAGCACAAAAAAAGCAGTCATTGGTAGCACAGGTATAATAGACAATAACACATTGTATGGGTCACAATTATACATTTTTCTTTTAAGCCAAAAATCATTAGGATATTAAGTATTTCCTACCGTACCTATATTAAAAACTTAATTTTTGATTAGCAATATGCATTGCTAAGAACTTCATTTAAACAAGTTTAAAGATGATTTTCTCAATAGTTCGATTTTTTTGCTCCCTCAGATTCCAGATTTTCAAATAGTTGTATCTCAGACAAATATTATTCTATCATAACAAAACCATACATCAATGGAGAGATGATTTATTCAGGTTTCACGTGATGCATAATTCTCAATTTAAGAAAAAAATACAATTATGAGTGGTTTATTGCTTATGCTCTTTTGCAAGGTAGTAAAAGAAGCATAGAGCCAGAACACACACACACACACACACACACAGATGAGAGAGTGTGTCGCGCGGAGTTGGTTCTACAGTCACAGCTATATGAGGATGTTTACAGCTCAACACTGCAACATTATTAATGACATTCTGAACATTTCAACTAAGTTACAGCGACTCACCATCTGTGTTTTGCCGCTGCTCGTCTCTTTCTGCTCGGGAACTCTCGGTGAACCGGCGGCGCTCTCCGTTCTCTCCGGCGTTCAGCGCGCGACCTCCAGCAGCTCCCTTCCGCTCCGTCTCTGGCGTCTCCTCCCCGCGACGCGACGGAATGCATTTACAGCGCGCGTGCCAATCAATCACACACTCTGATGCGCACGCGCGCGTCTGTGTTTTCAGAAAATTGCTTTAAATTACTACAATAAAATAAATATTCTAATGAAGACAAAAATAATTTAAAGAAATATTTAGAAATGGCCTAATGTCAAAATAATTCTGTCAATGTGTTTTTTTTTTCTAGAGAAAATTACAATAAATTACTACAATAAAACGGATATTTTAATGATGACGACAATAATTTAAAATAATAATAATGAGAAAAATAATTCAAAGAAATAGTTAGAAAAATATCAGATTTAATGTCAATCTAATTCTGTCTGTTCGTTTGGTATTGAGAAAATTACATTAAATTTTTAAAACAAAATATAAAGAATTTAATTAATTAAACAGTAATTTAAAGAAATGTTTAGAAAATGACCTAATGTCAAAATAATTCTGTCAGTAGCTACGTTTGGTATTCACAAAATTACTTTAAACTACTACGATGTAATAAAATAAACATTGTAACAAATGTTTAATAGTAAAATAATAATAATAGTATAATGATAGTAATAGTCAAATAAAATGATTGGATCAGTTCTTGTGTCATGAAGCAGTCTAATGAAATGTTCCTATAATATGTTTGGTATTCACAAAATATACCTAAATTAAATTAAATAAAAATTCTGATGATGACAAATATATATTTTTTATTATTATTTAGAAAATTCAAGTCAATATAAGTCATGAAGTAGTCTGCTAAAATTTTCTATAGCACGTTTGGAAGTCTAAGAAATAAATAAATATTCTTATGATGAAAACAATTTTAAAGAATATTTATCAAATGACCCGTTCATTTCTAATCTCAATATATTTCTTGTGTCGAACAAACATTACTTCATTCTCTAGTCGTTGCTTGAATATATTATGGCTGTGTCTTAAACATAACAAACCTAGCAAACTGCCTAAACAGAACGCGTTTTTCTAGCATTTTTTTTTTTTGGAAGTGGTTCAGCTCACTACATTTTCAGTTTGATTGTGTAAAATATGCCAAAAACGAGACGTTAATGAAGGAGTTTCATTATTTTATCGTTTTATTTAATGAAGAACATGTATGATTTCAGTTGTAGCTTCATGTTGCATGATTTACTCAATTAAAAAACATGATTTCAGATGCAAGAATTAAACTCGAAGCCTGTCAGTGGAGACAGAAAAGCGACAGCGACCTCTAGTGCGCATGCGCAGTAAGCGCAGCATCATATTTCCTGGGACATCTACTTTTCCTATATTCACTTTTGCTATTTTATGCACTTTTGTTATATTATATCATGCATCCATCAGCTGTCTAGAAACCACATCACTTTGAAAATACCTGACTCCCACACTGTATATGCGTCAGACAGCAAGGCTTCTAGTTGAATCTAAATACTATTAAAATATTTCATTTGTTGGCATCTCTCCTATGATGCATTTAGTAACCAGAGGAAAAAAAACAGAGAAAGTAGAAGTGTATTCTTTAATTTCACAAAACATTGTTAAATACAAATAAAACTGTTCTTGCGACAGAATAAAAGTCACTAAGGTTATCGTATGATCAAGTCAGTATCTGGTTTGCTGTGGCTACAAAACAAGAATTAAAGTGTTATTTGCATAGTGTTGAAGATTGTCCAGTCTGATGCCCGACTAACACACACACACACACACACACACACACACACACACACACACACACACACAAACAAAACATCTTATTTCTAATACTCACACAAAAGCATATTTAGGGCAGATGAAAATGGTCTTGATTAAATAATTTTAAATACAAAACAGCACATCATATCTCTCCACAGGCATTTAACTAGAGTAACAACTCGCTTCATTTCAGTAACAAGGCGTGTAATTGTCTGACAGTAACAGAATATCACAGATCTAATAGAGCATCCAAGAGATTACAGAGAAAATAGAATAAAAAAAAAAGTTAATTATCACTTTTCAAGAGTCCTCAACCTCCATATCAGAGTAAAACACACACACACACTCTCTCTCTCTCTCTCTCTCTCACACGTAGTGTCAGTTTCTCACTATCATTAACATGCACTTCCCTAAAGGCTGCTCTGGAGCATCATGGGTATTCTGTGGGTTTCAGATCCCACTTTCATCTTCACTTCCTTTTCTGAGAGTTTTGAAGTCATCAGCTGCTGTGTCGAGTGAAACCATGATTATAAAACACACATGACACGTCTGATTACATGCATGCATCAATCTCACCAAACACCTCCAAATCTTATTTCACCCCAAAACACTGATCAACTATTGATGTTGTGTAATTTGCTTTTGTAAAATGTTTTTACATGTTTTTTTTAAGACCTGTAGCAGAAATCAAATTGAAATGAGCTCATTTTGTGCATAAAATTGTAAACTTTCTCAGTTTAAACATTTGCTATGTTATCTATGTTCTATTGTGAATAAAATATTGGCTCATGTGATTTGAAAGTCTTTTAGTTTTCATTTTATTAAAATTTAAAAAACGTCCCAACTTTTCCGGAATTCGGGTTGTACCTCACTTTCAAATATAACTACTGGTTGATTTATCTTGATTTTGAGGAGATGTAGGGTGTTTTCAGGAGATGCAGACAGCAGCAGAGATGGGAGTAAATCATGGCTCTGATTCACACGCAGCTCAAAACCAAAGTGTTTGGGAGTTTGGTCACGAAGTGCAATTCTAGTAACGAGACTGAGCTTAAACCACGACAGAGAAGACCAGTCTGTGCTCCTAAAAACTCTGTAAGAGCTCCATTCACAGAGCATCACTGCACACAGCAGCAGCAGCCGCAGACGGACGAGCTCAGGGCTTTCGGAGGAATCAGGTCCAGATCCTCGTCATCAGGGATTTCATCCAGGTGATATCCATCCTTCAACAGCTGCCTGCTCAGGTCTGGATGCACCTGGCCAGAAATGTGACTGAATAACCCTTTAAACCCTTATAACAGTCAGAAAAACTTAGTTTTTTAGGAGTTTATGACTCATACAGTTGAGTTCAAAAGTTTTCAACCCCCTTTCAGAATATGCAAAATGGTAATTATTTGACCAAAATAAGGGATCATACAAAATTCATGTTATTGTGTATTTAGTACTGGCCTGAATAAGATATTTCACATAGACGATGTTTACATATAGTCCACAAGAAAAAATAAAACTGTTCTTAAGAAAAATCCTTCGGCTCCCACCATTTCTGTGGTTTTCCAGCATTTTTGTGTATTTGAACCCTTTCCAACAGTGACTGTATGATTCTGAGATCCATCCTTTCACACCGAGGGACTCATATGCAACTCTTTCTGATGCTCCAGAAGGAAAAACCATGCATTGAGACCTTTTGAATCTGAAGATCAGGGTACATTTGACTTATTTTGTCTTCTGGGAGACATGCATTCATCCTCTGTAGCCTCTGAAGGGCAGTACTTATTGAGAAAAATATGACGTTTAGGCAAAATAAGAGAAATGTACACATCTTCATTCCGTTCAAATGTTTTCACACCCCGGCTCTTAATGCATGGTTTTTCCTTCTGGAGCATCAGTGAGCGTTTGAAACTTCTGTAACAGCGGCATACAAGTAAATAATTTTAAAATAAATGCATATTATAACAGAATGAAAGTGCTTTTTTGACCTTGCATGCATGTCAACCTGTTGTTGGGGGACTCAAAATATGAACCTTTCATAACCCATATTAGCCTACTTTAAGTAGTTTTTTTTTTTTAAGTTTGCATTTTGAGTGCTTCTCCATCCTCGTACTTTTGTTTTTAGTTCAAAGGAGTTGAATTAAGGGGAAGATTTCGGTTTTATATTTATTTTTGTCAGTCAGTTAAGGGGTTAGTTACAAAAATTGTTTTGTTCTTTGATTTTGCAGACACTTCGGTTTTTAATTTCATATTCTTTTTCTCACAATACGTTAGTAGTACCTTTCAGTGTCATCTTTGACAGTTGTCTCACTTAAATGTTAGATTATCAAGCACATGAACAGACATGAACTCACCTCTGCTGAGGAATATCCAGAAGAACAGTCCAACTCCACGTCACTGATGAAATCAAACACCAGACAATCAGCACACACCTCTGTCTCTAATCAAAAAGATTCAAACAGAAGACGTTTCTTCTCTGGATTGAGTATCGCACCTGTCTGAATCCTCTCCTGTCTGACTCAGAGCAGCGTAGCCCTTCTTGAACTTCACACTGTGGAGAGAAGCAGAAGAGAAGAAGAGTTCAGCTGCACATCTGAAGCAATAAAAGAAGAGAAATAAAAGCATGTTTGATGTGAAACACACCTGCAGACTCACTTTAATCATCAATACACACTTTACTGTAGCAGAGAAACACTGTTACACTCGTCTGATATAAATTCATCTGTGCATTCATATCCAGCACAGTATTTTATTAGCGATTTTCACTGTGATTTTCTGATTTGATTTAAAATGTTAAATGTTTAGTAATTTTGTTGCAGATTATTATAGTTATTTACCTAAAATAAGTCAAGTCACTTTTATTTATATAGCACCAAAAAAAAAAAACTAAAGCTAGTTGCTAAAGCAACATTTCTCATTTAGATTTAGTTTAACTTGATTTACGAAACTAACAAAAACGGAAAAAAGTACTTATTCAATGAAAACACCTTCCAAACACCTGAAATTAGTTTTATTTCAAGTAATTACTTTTTTTATGGTTTTATATTTTAAGTGCATGAACACAACCACACGGAGTTTAATCAGTGCATCTGTAAATTACATCAACATCAGATGCACTGATTTAAAAAAACAATGCATCTACAGAATGCGATGCAAGTCGCTTTAAATAAAAGCATCTGCCAAATGCATACATGTAAAGATGTGAGTATTAGTGCAAGTGTGCTGTCGGACTCACGTCTTTGGTTTGTGTCGTGTCTGATGAAGCAGTCCTCTCTTCTGAAGAGCTCTTCTGGCTGTGTCTCTGTGCTTCTCTGCAAACACACTTTCGATTACAACACAAGCAGCTGAAGACATGAGTTTAGATTGATCCGAGCTCTCATACTTACGGAAAGCAGGAGCTTTGGACATGATATACGGCCCTCTCTTCTCCACCGCTGGTGTTTGCTCACTGTTCTCAGCTCTCTAATGATTAAACATGTCACTTCAACTGATTTCATTCATCAACATCGAGAGACGAGCAACAAACAAAGGACGATTTCATATTGGTAGCATATTTTTCTCACAACAATTGCATTCTTAACATGGTATACCGTCACACACAGCATGTATTAGTATTGTATTTTATATTCTGCGCATAAACAAAATATAAAATCTCTTTATTACCCTAAATAGCATGCATACTTGTTGGTGCATATTAGAAAGCCAACAGTGGTTTAGTAACACAACAGACGATCAGACGGAGATAAAACCACCTTCATCGCCGCCGAAGACTCTCGGCTCTCCGTCGTGTCGCTCATGTCGGTGTTTCAGAGTTTAAATGACAAATCATGTCTTAAATCACACTGTCGATGCTCACGCTAATGGTTTCAAAACACTGATGTAAACAGTTTCTTCTTCGCCTGACGTCACTCGCGGCGCGCTCTGCGCTCTGCTGCCGCTCACAGGCGCTCCGGCGCCACTGCAGCCTTAAATACACCACTGACTATGTGAAGAACCAGTGTGAGAAACTACAGTATATATGTATATTATTATTAAAAATATATATATATTGAATCATTTTCTTTTGGTTTAACTCGATGTAGAGTCGATGAGGCATCAGACTCAGACTTCACTTAATAATCAGTAAGATATTCAATATACAATATATAATATTATATATAATATTTGGATAAAAGCATCTGCTAAATGAATAAATGTAAATGTAATAATAATTGCACTGTCCGTGAAGTGGACCTGACTTACATTTCACTACTGGTTATATAGTCTCTATCTTGACTACTAAAACACCCAAAACTGAAATAAAAAGCATAGACATTAAAAAAAAAAAGTACATTTACATTTTTAGTAAATTTTTTAATAATTATAATTTTTTTTTGGCATTTTTATTCATTGTTTTTTAAATATCTATATTGTTTTTATTCATTTTAATTTCCGTTTTTGCTATTTTATTACATTAAATTTATTGAAATCCCATTATTAAATCATGGGAAACTGATTTAACAAACTTAAGGGAGTTTAAGATTAAAACAAGGACAAAAATATGCCAGCTGGTTTACAAAAATCAACTTAATAAAAAAAAAAATGCTTGATTTAAGAATGTTTAGATGTATGCATATATATATATATATATATATATATATATATATATATATATATATATACACACACACGCTTATTTATTCATTTTTTTGCAGTGCATGCAACATTTAATACCATGACTTTATAAATGTAAGACTTTCTGCTTTGGTTTAAGTCACTGTTAGGCCTTTATGTGTGGAAGGGTAAATTAATACTTTTTAAACCCGGCAGAAACCCTGCAAAATGAATATTTCTAATGGTGATGGGGCTCTGTTTAGACCATTCTCTTTCTTTTAAGCGCATTTTAATGTGTCAAAAAATTGTATTTCATGGTTGCAATCATCACAAACGCAGGGATCTGTTATAATGTCTGTGTTGAGTTTGCGAAGCAGATCTCATCATCCAAACACAAGTGAAAACACTCAAACTCATTCAGTATTGCTTCGTTTATTAGGCCCTTTATTGTTTTATACAGAACGGGGTGAGTCTGACTTCCTGAATATCGTGCAGTGAGCAGAGAGCTAGAAACCCAGTGGAGTTCCCAAAATCCCTGAAACACAAGCAGAGAGATGGATCATTACATGGGCAAAACTCAATGCATTTAAAAATAAGTATTAAAGTGAGCGATGCTTAATAAACCCTTCCTACTATAAATGCATTATTACATTTAAAAGCATCTTTAAATGATATCAGATGAAAAATTCCACTTTCATGGAAGGAAACGCCACTCTGACGAGAAACCAACTTGTTTTGTCAGCTGTATTGAGGAATCCCAGCAGACTCAGACTTTATGGATGCCCAGCTCTTCTGGAGTGGAGATGCCCAGCTCCTGCAGCGTGGGTCTGAGCTCCTGGATCACATACGGATAGATCTCCTTATGAGGACCAGACTTATCCTGAGAAACATCAGAGCGTGTGTGGCATGTTAATGAAGAAACTCACAAATAATTACCATCCTGCCCAGTGGATTAGACCGTTCTGTAATTAAGCATGCACGACCTCTTCAGTGTGAACGAAGATTAGACTTCAGTAATAATACAGCAGAAACATCTCCATGCCTCTGTGATTTCACTTCTAATTACCTTTTTAATTAAAGTGACCTTATGGATTTTTGGAAATGACCTTTAATGCAGAGTGTAACGCAGCTCTAACATCCTGCAAAGTTTTAACTCTTAAAGTGCATAGTGTATAAATTTATTATCTGTCAAAAGAGAGTCATCTCAGAAGTTTACCTTGTAACTGCAAACAGTTAGGTTACATGCATGTATGTATTTTACATGTATATTAAGATCATGATAATCCATAATAACACTTCCTCCAGTGAAAAAGTGCATCTGCTGTTGTCTCTCACATCAAAATCCAGAGCTGTTTAAACGCTGCTTGATCTGTGCAGATTTCTCTCCTGATTCAGACTAGAACACTTTTTCACTGGAGGAAGTGTTATTATGGATTATAGACTCTTTTGGATGAACTACTCATTTAACACGAAAGCATACGCTCTCTTCTAGCTGAGTGTTTGTTCCTCTCACTTTGACAGCTTCTAGGATGCGGATGGCACTGGCCAGATCATTCAGTCTCCTGCAGGCACGCAGAGCAGAGTCCAGGATCTTCGGTTCTGGAACAAGGTCGTATCCAATCAGAGTGTTCATACCTGGAGAGAAATCACAAACATATTCACAAACACTTCGGTTTTCAACATTGATAATAATCAGAAATGTTTCTTGAGCAGTAAATCACCATACTAGAATGATTTCTGAAGATCATGTGACACTGAAGACTGGAGGAATGACCACAGAAATAAATGACAGTCCAAACAAAAATTATTTAGACACCAGATATATATATATATATATTTTTTTTACTATGACACTATAGCTCATTTACACGACGGCATTTTAGTGCCACTAAAAAAAAAAAAAAATCGAAGTATTTCGACTTTATTCTCAAAGGATTTCGACTTTATTCTCAAGGGATTTCGACTTTATTCTCGAAGTATTTCGACTTTATTCTCGACTTTATTCTCGAAGTATTTCGACTTTATTCTCGAAGTATTTCGACTTTATTCTCAAAGGATTTCGACTTTATTCTCGAAGTATTTCGACTTTATTCTCGAAGTATTTCGACTTTATTCTCGAAGTATTTCGACTTTATTCTCAAAGGATTTCGACTTTATTCTCAAAGGATTTCGACTTTATTCTCGAAGTATTTCGACTTTATTCTCGAAGTATTTCGACTTTATTCTCGAAGTATTTCGACTTTATTCTCGAAGTATTTCGACTTTATTCTCGAAGTATTTCGACTTTATTCTCGAAGTATTTCGACTTTATTCTCAAAGGATTTCGACTTTATTCTCAAAGGATTTCGACTTTATTCTCGAAGGATTTCGACTTTATTCTCGAAGGATTTCGACTTTATTCTCAAAGGATTTCGACTTTATTCTCAAAGGATTTCGACTTTATTCTCAAAGGATTTCGACTTTATTCTCAAAGGATTTCGACTTTATTCTCAAAGGATTTCGACTTTATTCTCAAAGGATTTCGACTTTATTCTCGACTTTATTCTCCAAGTATCTCGACTTTATTCTCCAAGTATCTCGACTTTATTCTCAAGGGATTTCGACTTTATTCTCGAAGTATTTCGACTTTATTCTCAAGGGATTTCGACTTTATTCTCAAGGGATTTCGACTTTATTCTCAAGGGATTTCGACTTTATTCTCAAGGGATTTCGACTTTATTCTCAAGGGATTTCGACTTTATTCTCAAGGGATTTCGACTTTATTCTCAAGGGATTTCGACTTTATTCTCAAGGGATTTCGACTTTATTCTCAAGGGATTTCGACTTTATTCTCAAGGGATTTCGACTTTATTCTCAAGGGATTTCGACTTTATTCTCAAGGGATTTCGACTTTATTCTCAAGGGATTTCGACTTTATTCTCAAGGGATTTCGACTTTATTCTCAAGGGATTTCGACTTTATTCTCAAGGGATTTCGACTTTATTCTCAAGGGATTTCGACTTTATTCTCAAGGGATTTCGACTTTATTCTCAAGGGATTTCGACTTTATTCTCAAGGGATTTCGACTTTATTCTCAAGGGATTTCGACTTTATTCTCAAGGGATTTCGACTTTATTCTCCAAGTATTTCGACTTTATTCTCAAGGGATTTTGACTTTATTCTCAAGGGATTTCGACTTTATTCTCCAAGTATTTCGACTTTATTCTCAAGGGATTTCGACTTTATTCTCAAGGGATTTCGACTTTATTCTCAAGGGATTTCGACTTTATTCTCAAGGGATTTCGACTTTATTCTCAAGGGATTTCGACTTTATTCTCCAAGTATTTCGACTTTATTCTCAAGGGATTTTGACTTTATTCTCAAGGGATTTCGACTTTATTCTCCAAGTATTTCGACTTTATTCTCAAGGGATTTCGACTTTATTCTCCAAGTATTTCGACTTTATTCTCAAGGGATTTTGACTTTATTCTCAAGGGATTTCGACTTTATTCTCAAGGGATTTCGACTTTATTCTCAAGGGATTTCGACTTTATTCTCCAAGTATTTCGACTTTATTCTCAAGGGATTTTGACTTTATTCTCCAAGTATTTCGACTTTATTCTCAAGGGATTTCGACTTTATTCTCCAAGTATTTCGACTTTATTCTCAAGGGATTTCGACTTTATTCTCAAAGGATTTCGACTTTATTCTCAAAGGATTTCGACTTTATTCTCAAGGGATTTCGACTTTATTCTCCAAGTATTTCGACTTTATTCTCAAGGGATTTCGACTTTATTCTCCAAGTATTTCGACTTTATTCTCAAGGGATTTCGACTTTATTCCGACTTTATTCTCAAGGGATTTCGACTTTATTCTCAAGGGATTTCGACTTTATTCTCAAAGGATTTCGACTTTATTCCGACTTTATTCTCAAGGGATTTCGACTTTATTCTCAAGGGATTTCGACTTTATTCTCAAAGGATTTCGACTTTATTCCGACTTTATTCTCAAAGGATTTCGACTTTATTCTCAAAGGATTTCGACTTTATTCTCAAGGGATTTCGACTTTATTCTCAAGGGATTTCGACTTTATTCTCAAGGGATTTCGACTTTATTCTCAAAGGATTTCGACTTTATTCTCAAAGGATTTCGACTTTATTCTCAAGGGATTTCGACTTTATTCTCAAGGGATTTCGACCTTATTCTCAAAGGATTTCGACTTTATTCTCAAAGGATTTCGACTTTATTCTCAAAGGATTTCGACTTTATTCTCAAAGGATTTCGACTTTATTCTCAAGGGATTTCGACTTTATTCTCAAGGGATTTCGACTTTATTCTCAAAGGATTTCGACTTTATTCTCAAAGGATTTCGACTTTATTCTCAAAGGATTTCGACTTTATTCTCAAAGGATTTCGACTTTATTCTGAAAGGATTTCGACTTTATTCTCAAAGGATTTCGACTTTATTCTCAAGGGATTTCGACTTTATTCTCAAAGGATTTCGACTTTATTCTCAAGGGATTTCGACTTTATTCTCGAAGTATTTCGACTTTATTCTCGAAGTATTTCGACTTTATTCTCGAAGTATTTCGAATTTATTCTCGAAGTATTTCGACTTTATTCTCGAAGTATTTCGACTTTATTCTCAAGGGATTTCGACTTTATTCTCGAAGTATTTCGACTTTATTCTCAAAGGATTTCGACTTTATTCTCAAGGGATTTCGACTTTATTCTCGAAGTATTTCGACTTTATTCTCAAAGGATTTCGACTTTATTCTCAAGGGATTTCGACTTTATTCTCAAAGGATTTCGACTTTATTCTCAAAGGATTTCGACTTTATTCTCAAGGGATTTCGACTTTATTCTCGAAGTATTTCGACTTTATTCTCGAAGTATTTCGACTTTATTCTCGAAGTATTTCGACTTTATTCTCGAAGTATTTCGACTTTATTCTCAAGGGATTTCGACTTTATTCTCAAGGGATTTCGACTTTATTCTCAAGGGATTTCAACTTTATTCTCCAAGTATTTCGACTTTATTCTCAAGGGATTTCGACTTTATTCCGACTTTATTCTCAAAGGATTTCGACTTTATTCCGACTTTATTCTCAAAGGATTTCGACTTTATTCCGACTTTATTCTCAAAGTATATCGACTTTATTCTCAAGGGATTTCGACTTTATTCTCAAGGGTAGGGCTGGGCGATATATCGAACGATATGATCATGCGCATCTAATCAGTAAAGCTGCTTCCGTGATCACCGCTAAAATCTCCATCACCTGCTTATAACTGGAGTGGCATTTAATAGACAGAGCCGTAGATCGCTGACAAGCCACGCCATATCGCGTTCATTATCGCAGATGAATCGCCTTCGATAATGAACGCGATATGGCGTGGCTTGTCAGCGATCTACGGCTCTGTCTATCAGAGGTGGGACTTTCAAGTCACAAGCAAGTCTTCAAGTTATATTCAAGTCCTCAAAGGGTTAAAGCTAAAGAGATAATTAAGTGACTAATTAAATGATGATTGTGCATTAGTGATGAACATCTGCTGTTAACAATCAACATCACTGAAGTAAAGAGAAACACAAGAACTACAACTGAATTTAGCCACAGCCTTCAAATGAAAAAAAAAAGTAAAAGAAAAAAAAACACTATGCCACCATAATTGTGGTCAAGGTTTGCTTTAAGTAGTGTCTTGACCCTTTTACTAATTCAAACCAATTTGATTCAAAACAATTGCAATATTGTTT
The DNA here is from genome assembly GCF_963082965.1 of Carassius carassius. Lineage (NCBI taxonomy): Eukaryota > Metazoa > Chordata > Actinopteri > Cypriniformes > Cyprinidae > Carassius > Carassius carassius. The sequence continues at coordinate 31,986,620 of NC_081777.1, read as the reverse complement.
TCGCAACAAACATGTATGCATTGCTGAGTCGAACCTTGCAGTGACAGATGACCTTATGCTTTTTCTGCTTATAACTCATGTTCACTGAACATCATGAAATTGTGTTTATCTTTGGATATTAGACTGACACTCAGCTATTACTGAACTGAAGTAAAAAAAAAAATCACAATGCTTCAATGTTGAAAGACAAAAAAGGAGACAATCAGTTCAGGTTTTTAGACAAACACACTTATCACACGATCCTCAACAGTGGTGACAATTTTTCATACTGCAGTGCATGACGGGAGTTTTTACTAAGGTTTTACCCAGCATGCAACATTTTGTTGATTGTCACCACTGTTGAGAGTCATATGCTGGTTCTTGATGTCTGTGTGTGTCTGCAGAGTATAGTTTTTCAAATTTTGTATGCACTTAGTAGATTTAAAATTCACTTAATTTTTTTTTCCATAGTGTAGTTTTACTGGGTTGATTATGCCAAACTTAATAGAGCTAATGTTAATTTGATTGTAATCTGACCACCTATCACATACAGATTAATGTCTTCTCTCTGCTTTACAGCACCTCATGCAATGCTACATAAAGAGATCTAACATGACAGTCAAGGGTCAAGAGCCCCACTAAAGCAAACACTGATCTCCATTATGGTTGCATCACTTTAACCAATAAAACATCAACATCTGATCCTCTGTAATTCTCAAGAACAGCAGGTGTTCATCATTAATGCACAATCATCACTTAATCACTTAATTATCTCATTAACTTTAACCCTTTGAGGACTTGGGATATGACTTGAAGACTTGCTTGTGACTTGAAAGTCTTCCAACTCTGGTAAAAGCTGAATGTCAGTCAACAATCCAAAGAAGACTATCTCACGATGTCCAAGTCAACATGAGTTATAAGCAGAAAAAGCATAAGGTCATCTGTCACTGCAAGGTTCGACTCAGCAATGCATACATGTTTGTTGCGAAAACAATAGGGCTGCAACTAACGATTATTTTGATAATCGATTAATCTGTCGATTATTTTTACGATTAATCGATTAATCGGTTTATGTACTTATATTTTAGTTTTTTTTCCATTTTTTCCCCAGGTAAATTATTAATAAATGGTCTTTATAATTCAGCATAGATTTAAGAGATTTTAACCATTTTGCACTGTCATATCCTAATCAAAAATATACCTGGAGTTGTTTTATTGTGTTAGTAATCCTTTGTCGAACTCTTCTGCAATCAGAACCCTGACCCATACTCAAATTTCACAAGGAGATTTCAAATAATGTTTTCACCATGGCAGTCCTTAGAGCTCCTAAAGTAGTTTAACATCCCGAACAAAGCTAATTAAGGAATCTTTCAGAACATATTTTCATGAAGAATAAGGATAAAACAGAATAAAATTGCAGTGCATTGTATTTTATTATTTACTGGGAAACAGCTTTATAGCTTTTGCTGTGAAATTGTAAACAATCCTTCAAAAAAAAGTGCCAATGGCATGAAACCTGAATGGAACTCACAATTTAAAGTAAAATCCATCAGAAGGTTGTCCAGAAAAAAAATAGGACACACACAAAAAACCTGCTGTGTGAAAAAGAGCAGTGAATACTTAGAAAAAAAAAGTGCATTTCAAATATCTACATTTATCTCTCTCATTCAGTCATAATTAGGCTGCACGACTGAATTTTGAACTGGTAAACTACAAACTGACCACAGAACATGTTTGTAAAGCTTTAAATGTTAACAGTTAAAAAGCAATGTTATCAGCTTTTACGACTAAACATTTGCAAACAATATTGTACTGGAGAATCTGCACAAATGAAAGTCTTAGGGGCCGTTCACATATCGTGCCTAAAAACGCGTGGAAAACGCTAGGCGCACCGCTTTCTCCTCCTTTCCCAAGCGCTCGGGCAGAAGTGCCCCTGAGGCGTCTGCCTTTGATAAGCAACCATGACGTGCTCTCTCCTTGAAGACGCGGAAATTTCAGCAAAGGATAAATGGATTTGCAGCTCAAAAAATCGCTTGCAGTAGCTCTGCTACTAAATTTATTTTAAAATGGAAATCCATATACAACTATGATCAGCTGTTCCTTCATCTTGACTGAGCTTTTAACGTTGTTAGGGGAAAGGATGAAGCTGATTGGTTAGTTCTTGTCACATGACCCGCGGTGCGGTTGCGGCATTCTGAAAAGTTTAAATGTTTTTAACTCGACGCGGTGCGGTGTTGGAAATAACGAACTTGAGCGCCTAAAAGACGCGATATGTGAACGTCCCCTTAAACAGTGCAGTAGTGCAGAGTTTACAGGTTACTCTTCTTTTTTAAAGGCTCAATGTAAAGTACTCCCACATCACGCTGAATGCTGCAGACATAGACATCATATGATTTCTATGGCTGCAGAGACGCTGTTCGGGAAGCACGTGACATAAAACAAGGCCAGCTATTGGCTATTCGCTACTTCTCCTGTTGTACTGGCTGAGTAAAACCTCCGGTGGCTCATTACTGCCACACTTTGGTCACCGCAGATTTGAAATATGCACGAAATGAGCCGCTTACGGCAAATAAAAGTTATTTAGCAACGAATCGATGACTAAATTAGTTGACAACTATTTTAATAATCGATTTTAATCGATTAAATCGATTCGTTGTTTCAGCTCTAGAAAACAATATTGCAATTGTTTTGACACTACCTAAAGCAAACCCTGACCACAATTATGGTGGCATAGTGTTTTTTTTTGTCATTTGAAGGCTGTGGCTAAATTCAGTTGTAGTTCTTGTGTTTCGCTTTACTTCAGTGATGTTGATTGTTAACAGCAGAAGTTCATCACTAATGTACAATCATCATTTAATTAGTCACTTAATTATCTTATTAACTTTACCCTTTGAGGACTTGGATATGACTTGAAGACTTGCTTGTGACTTGAAAGTCCCACCTCTGCTGTCTATTAAATTCCACTCCCATTATGTGATGGAGATTTTAGCGGTGATCACGGAAGCAGCTTTACTGATTAGATGCGCATGATCATATCGTTCGATATATCGTCCAGCCCTACTCAAGGGATTAAATAAAGTCAAAATTCAACTTTATTTAATCATTCGACTTTATTCTCGAAGTATTTCGACTTTATTCTCAAAGTATTTCGACTTTATTCTCAAAGTATTTCGACTTTATTCTCAAAGTACTAGCTGCGCAAATAAACGATGATAATGAACGTGGATTTGCGCAGCTAGTCAGTTAACAACGGCTCCATGAAGTAACAGCTGCTCTATGTGAAATCACACCCCTAATGGAATTTACCGCTGTTTAGAGAACCGGATTTCCGAGGTGCGCATTAATTGTCGTACGATATTTATCGCGCACCCCTACATTTGGTAATCATGGTATTTTTTTGTACATTTTAACAGATATTGACATTGAAACTTCTATTAGTATGTCCGTGTTTTTATTGTAGTGTCACCTTTGCGCAGCTCCCAGGTGTCCAGGTCAGGTTTGCTGAAGTATGTCACCCAGCGGGAGTCAAACTCCTCATCTGTCTCCACTTTAGCATGAGAGTAACATCTGACCGCCAGAGGAGCTGCAGAACAAGAGGAAACACATTCTGACTGAACACCTACTGTAACGACTGTAGGCCTATATATAACCAATCTCACAAGAGGCAAGTGTCTGATGTGGGTCATGGCTGAAGCATCCAATCACCACTTCATAAATTCTGGCTTTATTTCCAATACATTAAACCCTATTGCTACAGACCTTGCAGCCTCTTAGCACCTCCACAGAGTTTTTCCATCCGGACAGTTTTAGAAAAAAAAAAATTAAAATCCCAAGGGGAAAATCACAATTAAAAAATTACAATGGGAAACACCTACACACAGACAAACACAAGCGCACAATAATCACACAAACCCATTTAAACAACTAGTGAGCTGTCAAAAACAGCCTTTACTCTGCGACGCGATCTCAGCTAATCAATGGAAGGTCATCGACATCCTCAGACTGTCGCGCGGGTTTCTGTGATCAGATGAAGCTTCGTTGAGCTCGCTCGGTTTGGTGTGTGTTTTGGTACCTGTAAAGGCGGCTCGTGTTCGGGTCAGAGTCCCGATACCGCGCAGAACTGCCGATGAAATCATCCTACTGCCGCCTTTTTCACCGATGAACCGAAACGGAGCTACAAACAGGACACGGCGCGCACTGATGACGCAACACGCAAAGCGGGATGACGCTTGATGAAGAGGGCGGGCTTTTATTTATTTATTAATTTTTTTTAATGTTAAATGTAAAATGTTTTTATTAATTGAAAGAACATACAAAATACCAAGTAAACAAAAGAAAGAAAAATATTAATACAATTCAAGAAGTCCAAATAAAAAACATAATAAACATAATTTGCAACTATATATATATACAAATATAAAATAAACATTTTATATTTGTGTGTGTGTGTTTGAACGGAGGTCACACTGACTAAAAGGCAAAAAAAATAATAATAATAATAATTAAATAATAATAATAACTACTTCAGTAATACGGGATATTCTTGTAATTTTATATTGTTATTTTCTTATTCTGTTTTCTGAAGTGAACATGACAAAGCTGCAAATAATTTATTGCACCGGGGTTTGAATTTAAAACTCCACCTCATGAGGGATATATATTTCTTAAAGTAAAAAGGATTCTTTAGAATAATACATTTATGAAATAAAATGAAGCACAGAACTTTAGTTTGTCAAGTTAACAGAAAAATAATGACAGATATATATGACAGAAATAATTTTTGTATTGAAATTTGACATCGCGTTCTTAAATCGGTATATGAACATATATTTCCGCATTTTAGGATAAGAAAACATTTATTGCCTCAATAACTTTTACTTTAATAGACTTGTTCTTCCAGCGCTAGATGGCAGCAGAAGCGCGCGGGGGCCTCGGCGAGTGACGTCATCACGGCCCAAACCATAGTTTATGGTCCAAACTAAATACAAAACAAAAACCAGCGGCTGCAGATATGAGCAGCTCTTCTGTCAGCTACATTAGACTGCAGTATATCACCAGCGGCTGAATAACACTCACTTTATTTCTATAATTCTCATGATAGCTTAATTAAACACTTTCAAATCATGAGTGAGTGATGAATGTTAATAGGGTGTATGAATAGAATGTGTTTACATTAAATAGAGTTCTTAATCTATAGTAAAGTCCAGGACTACAGTCATAGAAACCACCAAAACAATGAATGAATGAATGAATGAATGCTTAGGGTTATTAGTTAACTAAAACTGAAATGCAAAGGACTAAAAACTGCATATTTACAAAAGATTACAAGAGCACACAACAAAATGACTATAACCTGTTACTAAAATTTTATAAAATATAATAAGATAAGATAAACAAAAACACTTTGTGCATATTAGTGTTAACTACAAATTAAACAAATGGAAGGTTTTATTTACCCTAAGCAAAATGTCTTATTTTCATTTAGTTTACTTGTAATATAATGTAAATAAATTATAAACTAAATTAAAATAACAAATAATAAAATACTATATAGATGTATTAAAAAACAACAACAACAACAACAACAAAACTAAAAAGCACAACACAATTACTAAAACATCAACTAACATCAAAATACAACAATAAAAGCACTTTTACTTTTAAGAGTGTAGGATTTCAGTGATATTAAAACATGGCACATAAGATCCAAATGAACTATTTTTGTCTTGTTCTGCTCCTGAATCTTCTTTCCTCTTTTGCTGACATCATCAATCCTCTCTTCATTCAGAGACTCTTTCAGAAGCCTGGGGCCATTATTGCACAAAGCTTTAAAACGTTCAGATCATTTTCTGTAGTGAAAACACACACACGGTCTACAACAGGTTTGTAAAGGTTCATCAAAGTATTTGAACTTGTGGGAGAAAATAAGATTCCTCAAATGCATCTTTTTCATTGTGCAGAATGATTTTAGGTCATTAGTGCTTTCAAATATTCCTACAATTATCTCCGATTTCCTCCTGTTTCCACTGTGTCCTGCCTCTCAGGCATTAATCAGAGCTTGTTTGATGTGTGTAATCCGCTAATATTGTTCAGTACGTAAACTCTGCCAGGCTTTTATTCAGCGGACATTATCGTGTCTCACAGCTTTGACTCCAGCACTGCAATTACACCCTCAACTGCTCCCATTAATTCAACATGCAGGAATCTCAGAGAGGAAAACGGCTCTCTCTGCATGAGCTGGCAGACCATCCTGATCCGGGTCCAGCTAATGTCTGGAGAAGACCAGACTGGTCTGGGAACAGCAAAGCAAGCAACTTATAACACAATATTAATGAGATGCTCTCTGCATTTAAAAAAAAAAAAAAAAAAAAAAAAAAATATATATATATATATATATATATATATATATATATAAAATTTCAATTGCAATTACAACATGAATATGTTTTGCAGGAAATGTAAAAAAAAAACGGTTTCACGATATCTTTGGATGATGTCTGTAACTCTGTAACATTCTATTTAGAATTATCCCACATGCAGCAGGAAATGTTCTCAGAATGTTCCAGCAAGGTTCTCTCAAGTCCAGCAAGAAAGTTCTCAAAATGTTATTTAATTTTTGTGTATTTCTTTTTTTTTATGTATCTACTTGTTTCAGAATGTTCAAAAGTAACGTTCCCATTGTGTTGGCGGGACTTCGTGGATCAATTGTAAGAGAAACCCACTGCATTGCTCATGTTCCATTTCTTTTACACTTACTATTATATAAAATTAAAGTGGTTTGCATAATTTCCAGACCACCCTCTTTGTGAGCATTCATGGCTTTGCCATCCTTTCATTTCCTGTGAATGCACAATCAGTCTCTGTGTTATTTTCCGACAGATCCGGTGTGTGTAGGCTGTGGTCTGTCCGGCGCGGAGAGAACGGGGCCTGCGGCGCTCCGGCACAGACTGGGAACATCAGCCTAGTAAATATTCAATTTAAAGGATTCCCAGATAAGAGTGTCTGAAAAACGGAGGCAGCGGCCATTCTTCTAGATAAGAAGCACCATCTGCAGGGAGAGAGATAGAGATCTCCTACAACAACACAGAGCCCTCGACCACAGACAGAGAGAGAGAGAGAGAGAGAGAGAGACAGAGAGAGAGACAGACAGACAGACAGAGAGAGAGAGAGAGAGACAGAGAGAGAGAGAGACAGAGAGAGAGAGAGAGAGAGAGAGAGAGAGAGACAGAGAGAGAGACAGAGAGAGACAGACAGACAGAGAGAGGACACTGACACCCTCATCCACACAATCCGGCCCAACCACATCATAAAAGCGCAACGAGAGCATTACCTGACCTATTGGACTCAAACAACACAAAAACAGAGTAAACTAGAATGCTATTTGGCCCTAAACAGAGACTACACAACTGCAGAATACCTGAGTGCAGTGAAGGACTGCACACTCAGAAGAAGAATGACGAGGTACAGACTGAGCAACCACAGCCTGACTGTGGAGACGGGCAGATACCGGCAGAGCTGGCTGCCCCGAGAGAGACGCCTCTGCCCGCACTGTGCCCAGGGGGAGGTGGAGACAGAGCAACACTTCCTCACCAGCTGTCCCAACTATGAGGACATTAGAGGGACTTTCTACATACAATTTGAAAAACTTTGCCCTAACTTTCTAAAATTGAACCACAAAACACAATTCCAACACCTATTAGGTGAAAAAAGAGAATGTATGACACTAGCGGCAAGATACATCGATGCCTGTCACAAAAAGAGAGAGTTGACGACCAATCAGTGATGCGCTCACACACACACACACACTCACACACACTCACACGCTCGTACACAAAACAAACACACAAACACTTACACACTAAATTCTAAGTTGTTCACAGAATTCTGAAATGTTCATAAACTGTTTGACTATTTTTATTTATTATTATTATTATTATTTTTATTTTTATTTTTTTTTAATTAATTGAATTATTATTATTATTTTCTGTAGTAAATGTTCAAAATCATTTTATATGTTATTTTCATGCTTTGGCAATACGAATGTATTTTTGTCATGCCAATAAAGCTTTATTGAATTGAATTGAAAATTGAGAGAGAGAGTGCGTGATGCATCTGAGAGAAGCCATGATCTGCATGAGCTCTTAGATTTTCTTCTTTGTTCGCTATTTTGAGAAAAGAAATAGACCGAAAATCTACAAAATCTAGAAGAATACCACATACAGAAGTGAAATATGTTGAAAAGAACTCTGAAAATATAGTATTTTCATTTTTAAACACAAATAATCAACGCAGAGGATCAGAAGATCAGACTTCTAGCAACAGGCCTGCTGGAAAATTGGAGGGAAAGTTTAAAACAGGAAAAGAACCACCTATCCTCAGAGGGAGAAGCAGTGAGTACAACTAAAATTGCACTGGAAACCTTTTTTTGGCTCTTTGCTTATTTTTTTTTTTCAAATATAAGGGCATAAAATTGATCTTTTTATATTTTTATAAGCTAAAAATGCTAAAAAGCTAAAGCTATGGCTAGCCCACACTCTGACATTCCTCAATGTATCAATTTAACTGAGGCAGAGAGAATCAGCCAATCAGAGCAGCAGCTGCAATCAGCCCACTGCCATATGCAAATGAGCTCCCCCCTCACCAGCATACAGTACCCCTCTGAGGTGAAATCCGACACCGCTAGGAAAACCTACAAGCAGAAACTTCTGACAAACAATCCAGAGACTCTGTTTGCAGATCTGTTCAAAACTGGAGAAGTCTGCAACCTCATTTTCTTCTCTGATCACCCCAGCGCCTGGCATAAAGCCATCATCAACCATTACCCCTCTGTAAAGAAAGAAGGCATCTGTAATGGCTGGAAAGTCAAAATCAGAGAACCGCATGACCCTGACAGCACAGTGATGACCGTGAACATCTACAAAAATGGTACAGTCATGATACAGGGGGACCTGAAAACATTCCAGGCGGACTACAAAACAATAGGTGAAATCGTGAAACATGAGAAAGCTGTACTATCTGAAAGCTGGTCATCTGAGCAGAATCCACCGATCAGCACCTCAGACCTCAGACCCACTCCTGCAGAAGCTGAGCACATCTCGCCCTCCCTGCTCAGAGCTATCCCTCTCCTACAGGAGCACTTCACCAAGCTAGAGATGGAGATGGTGCAGCTCAGAGAAACTGTGCTGAAACAGCAGCAGTCGGACACATGTGCAGCTCACAATGAACTCCAGCAGAACACCGAGCTCTTAACTCAGAGACTGTCAGCCCTCACACAGCAGACGAGGAAGCTTCAGACAGATAAGGACAGCTATCAGTGTGAGCTGACCGCCCTGAGACTCCAGCTAGAGGACAGAGAGCAGTCCACAGCAGAGATGAGGCAGCAGCTGAGAGAGATCCAGGAGGAGAGAGAGCAGCAGCGCAGCGAGATCCAGGCCCTGAGAGAGCAGCTGAGAGAGCTCCTCCTGGCCAGAGAAGAGCCAGAGCAGACCCACAGAGCTCAAACACTGTCCTCCAGCCCAGAGTCGCCGAACACAGGGAGTCAACACCCAGCCCACAGCGCAGAGAGACCCAACCCAGCCCGCTCGCAGCCGTCACAGCGCCCCCTGCCAGATTCCTCAACACAGCAGCCCTCGTCTCACAGCAGCCCAGCACCAGCCAGCACAGAGGAACCCGAAATAGCTCTACTCATCGATTCAAACGGCAAATTCATAGATGTAAAGAAACTGTTCCCCCAGCACAGAGCTGTTAAACTCTGGTGTCCCACCACTGACAAAGCCCTGGAGCTCCTGACAGAGTCCCAGCTAGGCCGGCCCAGCCACATCATCATCCACACGGGCACCAACGACCTGCGGAGCCAGCAGGACCGAGTGTCGAACTCCCTCAGAGCCGTCGTGGATAAAGCTAGAGAAACCTTCCCCAACTCCAAAATCATCCTGTCCACTTTACTTCAGAGGAAAGATTTCCACCCCAACACAATTAATAAAATAAACTCCAGAATCTCTAGACATTGTTCCCTCCTGCCCAACGTCCACTTGGCCCACCATCCAGACCTGGACACTGAATGTCTATACGACCACGTCCACCTTTATAAGAACCTGGTACATATCCTCGCAAAGAGACTCAAAGATGTCACTCTATACAGGACAAACCAGACCACCCCCAGGTGGAGCAGAACCAGCCCTAACCCAGCCAATCCATCGAGACACACTTCAGCAAACTACATCCCAGTCCACAGCTCATCTAGAGCCCCGACCGGAGCACCACCCAGAGGTCCACCGCCCGGAGCTCCAGCACCCAGACAGGACCCCTACAGACAGAGACCGCTCTACAACAGCCCCACAGCTCCAGCAGCTGAAGCCCGTCCACAGCAGAGCCCGGCCCAGCCAGGCAGACTGAGCTATGCCCAAGCTGTCAGCGGAGGAGCAGACCACCCTAACGCTGAACTCCACAACATCCAACACATGCTGAGTATCATCTGCTCTCACCTACTAACACACAGTGGACAGTGGTAAACAAAAAAAACTATTATTCTGTGGTATTAATGTACATTAAATATGGAATTGTTGATGTTTTGAGTTTCTACCACAACCTTAATCACATCTTTCATTCTTCTAATTTTAATCTGTAGTAATTTTGCATCATTTCTTTTTTCTCAAAATAGCAAACAAACCATACACATTAATTTAAAAGTTTACGATGAAATCACTTAGTTTTTCTACGTGGAATATTCAAGGTCTAAACTCCTCAGTCTTTGGCCTAAAAAGTAGACATTCTGATTTTATGAAAGAACTACAAGACCTAGATGTGATCATCTTACAGGAAACCTGGTGCAGAGGAGATGCGTTCACTAGCTGTCCCTCAGGATACAGAGAGATAATATTACCATCCGTCAAACTCTCATCAGTCACACAAGGGAGAGACTCGGGAGGGATGATAATATGGATTAAATCTGAACTGCCCATAGAACTGATAAAAAAAGAACAACATCACTTGTGGCTAAAAATACAAAAAGGAATGATATCAGCATCTAAGCCTGTTTTCCATTGTGCAGTTTACATTCCACCCCTCGAGTCTCCGTATTTCCAAGAGGAAACTTTCCAGAACATAGAGAGAGAAATCAGCCATTTCCAGGCCCAGGGAAATGTGCTGCTTATGGGCGATCTAAACGCCAGAACAGGAGCAGAATTAGATTTCATCGAATCGCACGGTAGCAGATTCATCACAGGCAATAACCACTTATTCCCTTCTCACCCCAGCAGACAAAACTGTGATGAAACCGTGAACGCTCACGGACGGCAGCTGCTGCAGCTCTGCCGAGGACTGGCTCTGTACATCGTCAACGGGAGACTGCGAGGGGACTCGCTCGGCCGATACACCTACAGCTCAGCTCTGGGGAACAGCACTGTAGACTATACCATCACAGACCTCCACCTTTCCTCTCTGAGAGCATTCACAGTCAAACCCCTCAAACCTTTCTCAGACCACAGCCAAATCATCCTCTATATAAAGCAATCTGAAACATCACCCCAACCAATTAGGACCCCATATCAAATGAGCAAAATAATGTCTTTCAAATGGACAGAAACCAGTGCCAGTAATTACAGCACTGCCGTCGAATCTTCAGAAATACAATCCCTCATACATTTGTTCCAAATACAGGAATACCCCAAAAACCAATTTGGCATCAATCAGGAAGTACAAGACCTAAACAACATATTCTACAAAACAGCACAAAAAAGTAATTTGGCAATTGTTAAACCAAAGAAAAAATATTTAGATACTGACAAATGGTTTGATTTGGA
>NC_081777.1:31939840-31969840 GCF_963082965.1 Carassius carassius | reverse complement strand
AACCTCCCCCCCCCCTCACACTACAGAGAGCTGCGCATCCCCTCAATCAAACAGCCTGATGTTAGAAACGGAAGAGATTCAGGAGGAATCAGAGTCTGGTTTAAACACCATCTGTGGCAGTATATTCAGCCCATGAAAAAGGGAAAAACACACATTTGGATAAAAATTCAAAAAGAGATTTTGTGTTTAGATGAGGACCTGTACCTGTGTTCCACATATATCCCCCCATATGAGTCGCCTTATTATAATGAAGACATCTTCTCAACCCTACAATCAGAGATCAATGACTTCCAGTCTAGAGGTTCAGTTCTATTAATGGGGGATCTGAACGCCAGAACGGGGAAGGAACAGGACTACATCAGCTCTGATGGGGACAAATATATTAACAGTTCACTTCATCATCAGCAAAAAGGTTTTACCAAAACACGCCAGAATTATGACAACACGATTAACAGACATGGAAAACAAGTCCTGCAGCTCTGCAAAAGCCTGGGCCTGTACATAGTGAATGGCAGAATGACGGGTGACTCTCTGGGCCGATGTACATACAGCTCACATCTGGGCAGCAGCACAGTAGATTACGCCATCACAGATCTAGACCAGAGTCAGATCAACTATTTCACAGTGATGCCACAGCTGCCATTATCACATAGTCCTCAGTCTCAACAGGTCAGGGAATCATCTGCCATCTTCTGAACAGAAAGTTCAATTATATCCGCTCCCCCCCAAATTTATATGGAGTAAAGACAGTCCTGCCCAGTATGAAGCTGCGCTCCACAGCACCCACGCTGAGAACATGATAGACTCATTTATCAAGTAGACTCAAGTATCAATTTAGCAACTAAACAGTTAACTCAAATCTTTTCTACAGTGGTCAGAAAAGCCCTCAGAAAAAGAACAAATTACCGATGTAAAAAAGAAATCGCTAAAGATGCTTGGTTTGATAAAGATTGTCAAAAACTAAGAAAAGAATTAAGATCATTATCAAATAAAAAACACAGAGACCCTGCAAACCAACAAATACGAGCCACATATCAAGAAATGCTCAAACTATACAAGTCACTATTAATACAGAAGAAAACTGACCACATAAAAATTAAAATAAACAAAATTGAAGAAGCAATCGATCAAAATTCTTTTTGGGATTTATGGAATAATTTAGATAAATCCAAAGAGGCCAAACACCTTCCCATCTATGACACAAACATCTGGACTGAACATTTCAGAAAACTCTATTCTCTAAACGAACCAACCCTCGCCCAAAAACATCTGACCTCCCAACTAAATAACCTGGAATACACGAGAAAAGAGCAGCTCAATCATTTAGACAAGCCCATAGAATTAACTGAACTGACAGAGAAGATGAAATCCCTCAAAAATAAGAAATCAAGTGGCTTAGATGGAATTTCTAATGAAATGCTGAAACACAGCAGCCCCAAACTGAGACTTGCTATCCTAACAGTATTCAATCTCTTATTAAAATCTGGACACTTTCCTGAGATCTGGAAAGAGAACGTGATAACCCCGATTTTTAAACAAGGTGAAAAGTATGACCCAAATAATTATAGAGGCATCACAGTGAGCAGTAACCTCGGAAAAATATTCTGCTCCATCATCAATGAGAGATTAATTCAGTTCATCCAAGAACACAATATTTTAAACAATTGTCAAATTGGATTTATGCCAAAACAGAGAACTTCAAATCACATTTACACACTCCACACACTCATAGAAAAATATGTTCATCAAACAAAACAAGGAAAAATATTTGGCTGCTTCATTGATTTTAAAAAAGCCTTTGATTCGGTATGGCACAATGGACTTTTTCTAAAACTGATTCAGAGCGGAATAGGAGGAAAGACATATGATATCATAAAGGACATATACAACGGGAACAAATGCTGTGTCAAGATCAACGACAGACGTACTGATTATTTCAGTCAGAACAAAGGAGTGCGTCAAGGCTGTAGCCTCAGCCCGACTCTGTTTAATATCTATATTAATGAACTGGCATCAGCACTTGAGAAGTCCCCTTGCCCTGGTCTGACCCTCGAGGGCAGAGAAATCAAATGTCTCCTGTACGCTGACGATCTTCTGCTCTTGTCACCTCATGAAGAGGGGCTACACCAAAGCCTCTCGCTTTTAGAAGATTACAGTAGAGACTGGGCCTTACCAATAAACATGGAGAAATCCAAAATTATCATCTTTCAGAAAAAACCTCGGCTTACTGACAAAAAATATAGTTTCACAATCGGGGGAACACTTCTTAATCATGTGACGTGTTATAATTATTTGGGTCTCACTATCTCAGCTTCTGGTCAGTTTGACCTGGCAATAAAACATCTGACTGATAAGGCACGCAGGGCTTATTACACTATTAGAAAATCTTTGTTCAAATTCAACCCACCTATTAAATTATGGCTAAAAATCTTCGACAGCATCATCAAACCCATTCTTCTATACGGTTGTGAGATCTGGGGCCCCAAATTTAAATTAAACTACACATCGTGGGATAAAAGACCCACTGAAATGTTCCACCTGGAGTTCTGCAAGAACATCCTGGGACTTCACAGAAACGCCCCTAGTCTCGGCTGCAGGGCAGAACTGGGCAGATTCCCTCTTCTAGCAGAGATCCAGAAGAGAACAGCCAAGTTCTGGTTCCATCTATCAGACACACGGACAGATGATTACCATCACTGCGCTCTTATGTACAGGACAGGACACCCAGAGAGTGACCCCACGCACTATTTAGTGGAAAAACACCAACTATTCAATTAAGACACGCAAAAGTTAAAGAAATTGTAAAACTAACCCAGGAAGAATACATCTATGATTGGCAGGTCAAAGTAGAACAAATTAACAAATTAAAATACTTCTATAGATTAAAGACTGGCTATCAATTGGCACCTTACTTGATCAAAATTAAAGACTATAGTAAGAGAAAGCTCCTGACGAAGTATCGTCTGAGTGATCACCGTCTGTGTGTGGAGACGGGCCGACACAAACACAGCTGGAGAGAGAGAGAGCTCCGACTGTGTCCTCACTGCACAGAGAGTGTGTGTGTGTGTGTGTGTGTGTGTGTGTGTGTGTGTGTGTGTGTGGAGACGGGCCGACACAAACACAGCTGGAGAGAGAGAGAGCTCCGACTGTGTCCTCACTGCACAGAGTGTGTGTGTGTGTGTGTGTGTGTGTGTGTGTGTGTGTGTGGAGACGGGCCGACACAAACACAGCTGGAGAGAGAGAGAGCTCCGACTGTGTCCTCACTGCACAGAGAGACTCGTAGAGGACGAGCTGCACTTCCTCACACACTGCAGCAAATATGAACACATTAGAGACAACTACTTTACCCAAATAGCTCAAATTGTGCCAGAATTCAGGCAAGCAAGCGACATTGACAAACTCAGTTATATTTTGGGAGAGAAAGAGAAGTGTGTCCAGCTCGCAGCGCAGTATGTGTCCTCCTGTCACATCATGAGGGACAAAAACTAAACTCCTGTACTTAAGCAATGCTCTCTGTAAATATTTACCCAGTATTCACTTTTTTTGTTTATTTATTTATTTATTTATTTTGTGTGTTATGTGATTATATATGTACAATATGGACATGAATAGGTTTTTTTTTTTTTTTTACTATTATTATTATTTATTTATTTATTTTATTATTATTTTTTTTTTATCTACATATCTATATATCTATATATCTGTATAACTTGTTCACTGTTTATTGCTTTGGCAACATTGTGCTGTTTCACAGTCATGCCAATAAAGCTCATTTGAATTGAAATTGAATTGAATTGAATTGATAGAGAGAGGGAGAGAGACACACACAGAGAGAGAGAGAGAGAGAGACAGAGAGACAGAGAGAGAGAGAGAGAGACAGAGAGAGAGAGAGAGAGAGAGAGAGACAGAGAGAGAGAGAGAGAGACAGAGAGAGAGAGAGAGAGAGAGAGAGTGATAGAGAGAGGGAGAGAGACACACACAGAGAGAGAGAGAGACAGAGAGAGAGATAGTGTTAGTTAGCCGTATTTTTTAAGCAGCACTTACACAGTGACCTGTTCGAGCAGTAACTTCTGATTGGGGTCAGGGATCAATCCTCTCTTTATCTCTCTCTCTGCTCAGATCCTGCTTCACTCCCATCTGCATTTCTGCACTCAGAAGGAAATTTCAAACAAGTAGATGTAGCATTTACAGTGTAGTGTGTGTGTGTGTGTGTGTGTGCAGGTGAGCGCTACTGACTGAGAGATAAGACGCTCTCTGATAACACACTCTGTCTGTGATTTTGTTGAATTTACATAGAGCTGGAATTTAGTCAGCTGGAAAAAGGGGGATAATGATGTGCCAATCACTGATGAGGATTGGGGAAGACTGACACTAAAGGAATTTAAAAGCAACAGTTCATCCGAGAATAAAACATTCTGACATTTTCACTCACCATAACTGTTTTTTTTTCTTCTTTATACAGTTACAACTGCAAAAGTGAACAGTATTTAGCATCAGTGATTGATGTGGGCCAATTAAAAAATAATTACACTTGCATCTTGACTCCACATGTGACCATCTATATTGCTGTATTTTAGGCCTTTTAAAAATGTCTATGATTTTGTTCTACAGTGCAACATAGAAATTCCATCATAATGTGTAATTCTACATTAATTCAACATTAGTTTTTAATTATGAAATATGATGCATTTCTATATTGATTAATTGGAATTAATCAGAATATTGAGAATTAATAGGTAATGTGGCAAGAAAAATGACTCATGGCGCTGACTTTATTTAAATGAAAGATCTTAAACAAAGGAAGAGGATATAAATAATAACTAATAATAAAAATAACATTCTTAAAGAATTATATTTGGTTCCAATTCTAAATGTATGTTAATAGTCAGGCTTTTATGATACTTGAATGGTTCTTTAACAGCATTTTTACTGCACAAAAATATTTTATTACTTAGAATTTTTGTCTTGTTTTCCAGAACAAATGTTTAAATGATCTTAAATCGATATGTATTTACTTGAGAAGGAAAACCTCTTATGTTAAGCCTCGTTAAGGGAAAAATGCATTATAATTTGACCAATTATCTTGTTTTTCCTATGAATCAAGTTAATTTTTCTGGCCCAACTGACAGATATTTGTCTTGTTTTAAGCATAATCTCACTTAATTTTCACTATACAATTTAAAATCTTAAATATTTTGCTTCTTAAGTAAATGTACAGTATCTCAATTTAAGATATTTGAACTGTAAAGCTTGAGAAAACATATTATTTAGCTTGAAAAGGAAAGTAATTGCACAAGGTCAAGCAAACGATGACAGAATTGTGTTTTTTGGCTGAAGTTTAACTCCACTAAAGACCCGAGAGGACGACAGAAAGATTGAAATCAGTGCTGCTTTTTATCATTCAGAAAGTCCATTTGCAGAGCAGATCAGCACAATTAGATTGCACAGGCTGTTTTGTGCAAACATATTAAAAGCACGTCTGAGACATTTTGATAAATTGAAAGCATTAAGTGGTTTTCAGCCCTCAGAGATTTTCATTACGATCAAGAGAAACGTCCTGAGGTTAGACAGAGAGAAACGCACAGACTCATGAACATCATAACGCCGCTCACAGTGATGAATGCTGCTGCTGCAAACTGATAGAGACACAATCTGTGATCTCTTCTGGAGAAAACTGAGGATTGTGATTTTGATGAAGTGACTCTGTCAGAAGCACACACACACACACTCAAACACACACACACACACACACACACACACACACACACACACACACACACACACGCTCACTCACTCACTCACTCAGTCAGTCAGTCAGTCACTCACACACACACACACACACACACACACACACACATACTGGTTTATGTGGATTAGCCAGACTTTTTCTCCAAACAGGCCCGGTGGTGGTTTAGATGGACTACCCTTTCCTGAGGTCCTAGAGCTATGAGAGTTCGATTAAAACACTCAAAAAAATTTGAAAAAAATTCAGGACACTTTAGACTTCAGATACACCCTTCAGAGCGTGATACACACCACCCTAAAACTATTGTGGTTTATAGAGACAGTTCTCATTTTGAAAAATATGTGACTTATAAGGACCAAAACAAACATTATTGGGACTTTAAAGGGACAATGACGTCACTTCCTCATTAACATAAATACACATACACATTAACCTGACACCACCAAGCATTAATGGGACTTTAAAGGGACAATGACGTCACTTGCTCATTAACAAATACACTAACACAAATACACATTAACCTGACACCACCAAGCATTACTGGGACTTGAATTATTATTTTATTGCACAACTCTAACATCACCAGTGTTAGTTGGTGACACGGTCTAACAGCCAGATAACAGCCTGTAAGAGCTAAACAATAGATTGTCACAAAACATAAGTGCCATGACAATGAGAATTGAGCAAAAAAGGTCAAATAAGTTATTCTTACCCAACTTCAAAAGACCCATGGTTGCTCATAACAAAAATAAATAAAATGTAAAAAAAATAAAAGCTGTTTTACAGTGTGCTTTTGTGATGGCCTCTGTCATTCGAACTTCTGTTTTTGTACTGAACATCAATACAAACTATAACAGGCAGACAACAACTTAAAACACAAGAGCCACACTTTTTAAAACATTAAAGGAACTTTGGACTTTTACTTATTCGCCGTATCCCCCAGAGTTAGATAAGTCCACACACACCCTTCTCATCTCCGTGCGTGCCGTAACTCTGTCTGACGCACCCACCGCTAGCCTAGCTTAGCACAAAGACTGAGGTAAATGGCTCCAGCTAGCATACTGCTCCCAATAAGTGACAGAATAACGCCAACATTTTCCTATTTACATGTTGTGATTTGTAGTCACAGCACGTACAAATAATAAGGTCACATGAGACACAGCCATCTTCTAACAGTTTACATACTGGGAACTATATTCTCATAGAATTTACTATATAGAAGGCGAAGCACTGCTGGCTGGAGT
Source organism: Carassius carassius (assembly GCF_963082965.1). Classification (NCBI taxonomy): domain Eukaryota; kingdom Metazoa; phylum Chordata; class Actinopteri; order Cypriniformes; family Cyprinidae; genus Carassius; species Carassius carassius. Next base: position 31,962,850 of record NC_081777.1, on the reverse strand, counting down.
GATTAGCGCAACCCTCTGAGCGAACTCTGAGAATATAGTATGTATACGGTTAGAAGATGGCCATGTATCATGTGACCTTGTTATTCGTACACGCTGTGACTATACAAATCACAACATGTAAATAGGAAAATATTGGTGTTATTTTGTCACTTATTGGGAGCAATGTGCTAGCTGGAGCCGTTTACCTCCAGTCTTTGTGCTAAGCTAGGCTAGTGGTGTGTGCGTCAGACAGAGTTACAGCACGCACGGAGATGCGAAGGGTGTGTGGACTTATCTAACTCTGGGGGATACGGTGAATAAGCTAATGTCCCAAAAAGTTGGCGTGTTCCTTTAACACAAACATAGAAACACCACCACAATTGTCAGTGTATTTAAATCTTTTCTTTTTCTGACTGCCTCTTTGCAGCTATTCCTCTATTTCGAACAAAGTCCCTTATATTTTGCACTGTTCTTTGTGCCAACACAGGGTCTTCCACCAGTTTGCAGTGACTGCATTCAGTTTTGGTGGCCAGTTTCCCCCTGCTTACATGACCTTTGAAGTGTCGCATTACTGCGGCGACCTCAGCCTTAGACCACACTTTCTTCGCCACTCTTCTGGATCCATGTTCCTCATCAGCATAGTTCCCTGGAAAATAGGCAAACAAAAAAAGAATATATCACAAACAAAATGTGTTGTCCAGTTGAAGCCATCAAAACATGAGTTCAGTTAATGCCACAGTTGACAAGAAATTGCAGTTTACTTTTCTTAATTCACTCTGGGTATCAGTTGGTTGCTCACTCGATGTGATTTCACCAACTTTATTAACCCACTAGAGTGTGGACAATATGGAGTGTAATATTAGTATGTCTTTGCTGTTCATCTATTTATGTGGCCAAACCTTTTGCTATTTGAATTTATTGCAGTAAGTAATACTACAATTAGTAACATGTCATGTTAAATAAAGTAATTTTGGCATTGTACTTCAACACACCGTATTTTAAATGAAACCAAGACTATGGGGTTTAAGGTCTGATTCTCAGTTTAAATCTGATTTCATAAGGTTAGCTAAATAGTGTTGGAACTTGGTCTGAAAGTTTAGTCTTGATATTGAAACCGTATGTAACAATCAACTTAATACTACTTTTAACCTCTTAATCTTCCAGATTTTGTGGCATGTTGTGACTCAGTCATTCAGACCAATTCATTTTTAGTCTTTTAACCAACTTGCTAAAAAGAGAATTAATAGAACGTACTCATGGGCAATCAAGAGAACATGTGAAGAGAAGGAGGTTACTTTACTTTTATCTCAAATTCAATATACATTTCCTGATAATAAAGTAAGTGTATATGCTCCCTTGCAGACAAGATGTTTTGTACAAATGCAGTACAGTTAAATTTAGGGCTATTCATTTATATCTCTTTCTTTAAGATTACTCTTGCATTTTGATAGTTGAATACATCACAAAGACGTGCATAATAATCCTTCTGTTAAAGGGATACTTCACCGTTTTTTCATATTAAACTATGTTATTCCCTTAACTAAGACGAGTTGATGCATACCTCTCTCGTCTCAGTGCGTGCACTCAATCGCTCTGGCGCGCGGCGACAGTTTGATAGCACTTAGCTTAGCCCAGTTCATTCAGTAGGATCCAAACAGAAATGAAGCTAGAAGCAACCAAACACCTCCAAGTTGTCCCTATTTAAATACAGTTACACGACCAAGTATGCTGACACACTGTCACTGTCCTATAATGTATGGCGCAATTGCACTGGAAGCACTTCGACTGGGCGCAGTAAAAGTCACACTTGAAAAATCCTCTCCCCCCTCCTTCTCACTTCTGTCATTAGAACCAACGTGACTTTTTACTGCGCCCAGTCGAAGTGCTTCCAGTGCTATTCCACCATACATTATAGGACAGTGACAGTGTGTCACCATACTTGGTCGTGTAACTACTCGTGTAACTCTATTTAAATAGGGAAACCGTGGAGGTGTTTGGTCGCTGCTAGCTTCATCTCTGTTTGGTCCCTAATGAATGAACTGGGCTAAGCGCTTTCAAAGTGTCGCCACGCACCAGAGCGATTGAGTGCACGCACTGAGATGAGAGAGGTTTGCATCAACTCGTCTTAGTTAAGGGAATAACAGTTGAAGTAAAAAAACTGAAAAAAAATGGTGAAGTATCCCTTTAAGGGAGTTGGGCAAAGTAAGAATTTCATTGTAGGGTATAAACCGCTGTGTTTCTTCTGTGCATAGACAATAAACCTCTTGAATCTGAATCTTACCTTCAGAGGGAGGTACACTCTCACTTACTGTGGACGACACAAATGAAACTGATCCTGTTGAAAACAATTTAACAAGTTACTTTTGTCACAGGAAAAAAATAAATTTTATCAGCAGTGAATATGAATTGAGTTAACATACCAAAGTCTCCCATGTCATGGTCTTGCTCTGTGGTTGTAGAGTCAATATCCATAGGCTCCACAGTTCCAAGCTCTGATGCGGTGAGATCTGTGTTGCTGTTATCAGATTCGCTCCCACTGTCTTCAGCATCACTTAACGCAATCTCATCTGGAAAATGGCATTAGTAAAACTCAGAGGTGGAAAGAGTACCTGAAAACCATACTTGAGTAAAAAGACAGATACCTTGCAGCATAAATTACTCTATTACAAGTTACAAGTCACCAATACGAGTAAAAGTGATTTTAACAGTACTTTAGCATTTTACTTATACTAAATTTAGGCTCTAAGATGCACTAGTCCTTGACACCTGAGACATGCAGGTGAAAATAAGAAACAGTTGATTTGTAAAATGAGAAGTCATGTTTATTTTCTAAAATCTAAATAAATCTGAACACCTCAATAGTCTAATAAATCAGGGTCGACACAACAGCCTCTTAAAGGGATTGTTCACCCAAAAATGAAAATTCTGTCTTCATGTAGTCAACCTCAAGTTGTTCCAAACCTGTATACATTTCTTTGTTCTGCTGTACGTGTACAAAGATAGACATTTTATATATTTTTGTAACCAAGCAGATCTTGCCAGCCATTGACTAGTACAGCAGAACAAAGACAAGTTTGGAACAACTTGAGGGTGAGTAAATGATGACAGAAATGTCATTTTTGGGTGAACCATCTATTTAAGTGTCTACAAACTCTCAAGTCTCAGCTAAGCTCAAGTGCACAAAAAGGCCACACATAAACCAATATCCTTCAAAAAGGCCTTGTCAATATAGTGGATAAATAAAATAATGTTAAGTAAAATTAAATAGTCAAAGTCTACTTGCACTGGATGTGCTGGTTTTGGACTCATCACTGGCTGCAGTCATGACCTCATCTCCTAAATTAAACGTCTGCGATTTAGCACCTACTAATGCCCTCGCATTCACACAAAGTAGACTTGTTGAAAGGTTTGGGTGAGTAAGGGCAAAATGCACAAGATATAGTTCAGTCAATGCCACTTAGATGGAAATATCACTTCTTTATAGCAGAAACAAACTGCTGCAAGTTAGGTGCCATGCAAAATGTAATTTGTAATTGCATTACTCATCACAAATGTATTGGAGTAAAAAGTACATTTACTTCTTCAAAAATGTAGTCAAGTAGAGTAAAAGTAGCTAATATCTTTGATACTCAATACAACTACAAAGTAGCCAAAAATATACTCAAGTACAGTTACTAATTACATTTACTCAAATAGTTTACAGCTCTGGTAAAACTCTCATAAATAGCTGGACATAAAAATCTGTGGTTGAAATAGCCACATCAAATAAAAAGACCAAGGGAAAAGATAGTACTTGGTTTTGTATTTGCCACTTTTTGCAAAGTAACTATTTTTACTTGAGTAGTTTTGAGCTATTATACCTGCGTTTATGTTTAATGTGGTCCATGAGCACATAAGATAAATTATTACACAATATGATTTTAGGTTAATATTTAACAAATCGACTGCACCTACACAAGCAATTTTGAATTACTGTCCAGCCATACTGTAGACTTAAGTTTATATTTCTGAATAGTAGTCCTCGACTCATATTTGGACATGAAAGGTGATTTTTTTTCTTGGAAAGGGATGCTGATGACGCCAAGTCTAGACGTTTATAAATTAACATTCAAAGGAAAAAACAAAAACTCAGATAATATCTACAAGGGCTAATGTCTGTACAAACCTTCAATTTCAATCTCATCCAGTGACTTCCCCTGCATGCTCGAAAGGTTTCCTTTCTCCATTGACAAAAGGAGTTTGGAAATCTTAGCCAGTTGTGTTGTGGGAACTGGTAATCTGTAGAAGTCGCGGTGAACACGAATGTCGTGACCCAGGAAATCTGCAACCTGATCAAGTTCATTGTGTTTTAAATTAAGGACTTGTGAGAGTGTGGCAACATGTTTCCTGAGTTGCGTTGACCTAAGGTACTCAGGGTGCTTTGCTCCACACTGGCTTGCATGAACACGCAAACAGTCCTGGCCTCTGTAGTGGCTCATTGACGTTGGTCTTGCAAACAGGAAGACATTTGTGGCACAAACGCCACATTCAGTTCTTCTACTGGCAAGTAGTGACAAAGCATCCACCACACTTGGTGTGAGCAGAACGGCAACCTTTCTGCCCCTTTTCCCCATGATTTCAATTCGGCTGAAATAGTTACAAAGCTTCTGTTCAGTCTTCGACAACCCCAGTGCAACATCTTCATGGAGCTTTGTGTTGTCCCTTTCATGAAAACTTTTGAGACGCATTTTCGAAACTTCCCCAGCACGTCTTCGATTGAAGACAATGATTTGTGCAAGTATGAGTTTTGCAAGTTGAGCATAGTTCTGAGTGGTGGCCTCTTCCTTCAAGCTGCAGAAGGCACTTTCTGCAGATTTCTCTAGGTACTGATGAAGGATCTGAACATCTTCAGTGAAGGGCAATGTTGATGGTTTATTGTATTTGGCATCACTCAGTGTGTTCAGGGCACTGTGAGACACCAACTCAGACCACCTGGAGGTGTACAACTTCTTGAATATGTCAGTGTGCCTGATCAGTTCTTCATCTTCTGCCATGAGTGCCCTACAATGAATAATGTCCGCGATTTTCTTCAGTGTATGCCCCAGTTTCAGCGCAAGGCTTGGTTTCTGGTACGAGTGTTTTTGTTCATCAAAACCTGAAACTTTCTTTACGGCTTGCACAACTCTCTGGAAGTTAGCAGGTTTAACAGTGTCCTCTAGGTTATGTACTGAGAATTCTGTACGCAGGCATAACAACAAACGCCCCACTTCACGGAGCTTTTGTCGAATGTATTCATATTTTGTAGGGTCTTGTCCATGTTTGTTGTAGAGTGACTGGGCAAACTGAATGATAGAGAAGTCATTTCGCACAACTGAGGCCACCTCATCTTGTTTCATGACACTAATGAGCTTCCACACTCCACTTGAGATCTGCTGACAGAATGTAGACTCCAGAGTTGCAGCCAAGCCCAGTACTTTGGTTCTCCCAGGTGTCTCACCCAAATCTTCGTTTTCTGGCTTAAAGGGGCATCTGCGGACATGTCTCCAAAGCTCCTTGCGTATGTACATCCCTTGACAATACATGCAGTGGATGAACTTTCCTGCCAGTGCTTTAGCTTTTGGCTTTCTCTTCACTTTCAGTGATCCTGTTCCATCTTGCAAAACTGCAATGTTATGTTTAAAATTTCCCTTATTCCTCATTTTTTCTAATAATATCTTGCGCTCTTTTGAGTCCTCAGGAAGGGAAAATGCTTGGACAATTTCAGTATGCGTCTTGTGTGTTTTCAAGTGGCGGGAAATTTTGCTTTGTGGCTTACCACAAACATAACAGTAATTTTTTTTACTCATAATCAGATGTGGTAATTCTTGTTCATGAGTCACAGCTTCATCCCCTAACTTTTCCTTTGATGAGTCTTTGACAGAATTTGCTGAATTAGATTTGTCATCAGCATTTGGAATCATCTTATTTTTAAGGGGTGGCCAACATTTTGATATACTGGGCACAACTGGGGTGCCTGTGTCTGACCCAAAAGATGTTCCAACATCAGGTACTACTGGTTTTACTTGAATATGTGCAGCTCTTGCCTGACTTGTCATTAAGGGTATGCTGGCATCGGAATCATATTTATCTTCATATTCTGACTCCGAATCAGGTATGTATTCCTTGTCAGACATGTCCTCAGCATCATCAGATGATATTTGGTCCAATTCTGGATGTGGAATTTTGTCCTGATCTGACAGCAGTTCATCCTCAGAAGCCTTAGGAGACTGCTGCGTCTGAATTGGTGAGAAAGCAAATTATTTTACATGTTGATTGAATCTTATAGACAGTTCAAGTTCAACTCTCACTTAGTAGATACTCACCTGTGCTGTGCTGTTAAAGTCATCTCTTTTAATTAGCTTGAGGCAGGATTTATGCCAGACCCCTGAACAAACTGGAACACATTAGATTAAAATAATGTTAACACTACAGGTCTATTTAAGTGGTTAGAGCACAACACATTACATTCTATACTAATTCACTAAATATCTAACCTGTGCATTGATAGCCAAGCCACTTGAAGGAAGATACGGGTCCCACACAACGAACACACTTGTCCAAGGAGGATACTGTTGCGCACACAAGGCGGTGTTTTTGACACTGTTGGCAAAAATTTTTATTGTAGTATTTATTTATGTCACATAGTTTGGACAGAAAGATTTCATATTTACATGTTGATATCCAATCATTTTAAATCCAATACCAATGTGACATTTAATTTACCTCATACATATGATTACCCTTTTATTGCATTGTATTTTGTTATTTATAGTGTATCTTATTTATATGCAGCTTATTTAAAGCATATCCTATATGAAGATATACAAATTGTAGATGGAGAATTTGTGGTTAGCCTCAGTGCCAGGAGCTGACTTCTTGTAGCCCAGTATAACTAATAGGGTGCCTATCCATTACATGTAACCAAACAACTTAGCATTCACAGTAAACCAACATAAAGATCCAATGCAGGCAGTCTTAAAAACCAAAGTGATGCCTCTGGGGACGGGACCCTCTAAACTGTATGGACCTCCCAAGTCATGTTTGGGTGGGGTTCAGGGTTTGATACACATACACTCAGATATTATACTGACTGAAGCTTGAAAAGGCACGTTTAGACAAATGTCCTTCCATTCCATTGTCCACATAAAGCACGTTCTACTCAGGCGCCTGTCCACATAAAGCATGTTCTACTCAGGCGACTACACACACACACACACACACAGATATTGAAATAGCAGGGCTCCAGACTAACTTTTTTTTATTAGGAGCGCTGTAGCCCCTGACTTAAAATTTTAGGAGCGCAAGCAGAAAATTTAGGAGCACACCTTATATTGCCTTACAATGCAATTATTCACAGTTTCCCCCAAAATAACTGTATTACTGAAAGTATTTGGTAGCAGTGTGGGATGACAAAGCACTGAGCTAAATTTGAGGTGTATAGATCAAGTTAACTTTACTTATTATCATTCATAATGTCTTAATATTAATTCAAAAGCAAAATGAGTGACAAAATAGATATTAGGGAGTGAAAATAGCCAATAAGCGACCTCTGCAGCTATGTTTACAATGGTAATTTAATCTTGGGTGTTTTTTCTTGTTTTTTTTTAAATAAGTGTGAGTTTTCCTACTTCTTGAAACTTTTAGTTTTATAAATATGGACAATCTTTAAAGGATGAACAAAAATGTTTTGGTCAACACATTAAAAATAACATTTAAATATGATATTATAGCTTTAAAGTGCTGGAAAAAGATGTGTAGGCTATGTTATAACCACAATATACCATAGTTACAGTTAGTATTACTACATTAAATTCAAAGTGATGAATGTTGCTGATTTGTGGACCTAAAGCCTTCTATTACTTGTTCGTTCATGGCACATGTTTCTCCTGGTTTCCATGTCAGCGCTGTTTGATCTAATATGGTTTATAACAGAATTCTGCGTAAAATCTGAATGTTTCTGACTGGATCTCGCAGCAATGTTATTAATTCAGTCGCGAACTCAATGGATTTCTTCACTGGATCTCCACGATGTAACGGTGTCGCGTGATCGAGATCGGCCCGTGACTGGCGAGAGAAGCTCTGCACGGTCTATTATTGGTTCGAACTATTAAACGGCAGTGAAGCAGAATGAGTCGCGCAGTTTTTTTCCACTTTCATTTTGTTTTGATTTATTAACATGTCACGGCATACTCTATGCTTGAGGCTGAGATTGTGTCTAACTAGCGTATTGTGTTTAAACTGCGAAGTGCCTGCACTGTCTGCAAACTTAGTTTTCCCCGCAGTTCTGGGGTAGCGACTGCAACATTCGCAACTCATGGAGTTCATCTCCTTACAGTACCTCAACCAGCTGAATTCTCTTAGCCAGTCTTCCCGAAAATGGTGGGTTCGGGTCTTTATCACCTAATAAAACCTCTGACTCTGAATCATCATCCGACTGTGTCTGTCTGTGATATTGATATTTGTCTCCGTCTCCTTCCCACGGACGTTTACGCGCGCGCTCGATTATCTCTAGGACCCTCCCCCTCCACACATTAGCCAGTTACAGTGGCCATTCCCTATTCTTCTCACACTCATTGGCCTACCACACATTCCGGATTCATTGACGCGCCGCTTCCACGTTTAACGTGAAAAAAAAAAAAAAGACTGGTCGCACATGTGCGACTGGATGTAAAATTCAGTCGCACACTCTTAAATTTTGGTCGCAAAATGCGACCATTTGGTCGCAGTCTGGAGCCCTGAATAGGTTGGCAGATTTAACATTTTGCCACAAATAAGTTGTACATGAGATTTAATTTACCTCTCCAACCTTGGTGCATGGGCTGAGCTCTGGACTAGTCTGATTCGGGTGGCTGACGGCTGTATGGGTGCACTTGCTCTCAGTGGTCAGCTGTAGAAGATGAAACAGAGACAAAGGACAATAAAGAGAAAGTCCAGGGAGCGTGACACTAGAGAGGACATTTGACATCTGAGTAAAAAAATAAACCATTCTACTGTTGACAAAGACAGAGGAAAACCTTGCTTTAAAACTCACAGACAACTTCTTCGATATTAACAATCAGAGCAAGATATTAATAAAAATCTATCTTTTGTGAAGATATACCTCTTCAGTATCATCAGTTGTGGATGGGGGATTTGTGGTACCACACATCTTTGGAGCCGTTTCATCATCAAGGCCCTGTAAAAAGGAAAAAAAAAAATATATATTGTAGACCGTGGACTATGAAAACTACACTCTGATGAACACATTCGTGTTCACCACGACTTCTACAGATTACCAGTTCCCACAACACAACTGGCTAAGATTTCCAAACTCCTTTTGTCAATGGAGAAAGGAAACCTTTCCAGCATGCAGGGGAAGTCACTGGATGAGATTGAAATTGAAGGTTTGTGCAGAAATGACTTAGCCCTTGTAGATGTTATCTGAGTTTTTGCATATCCTATATGAAGATATACCTTCTTCATATTTTTAAATTGTAGATGGAGAATTTGTGGTTAGCCTCAGTGCCAGAAGCTGACTTATTGGAGCCCAGTATAACTAATAGGGTGCCTATCCATTACATGTAACCAAACAACTTAGCATTCACATTAAACCAACATAAAGATCCAATGCAGGCAGTCTTAAAAACCAAAGTGATGCCTCTGGGGACGGGACCCTCTAAACTGTATGGACCTCCCAAGTCATGTTTGGGTGGGGTTCAGTGTTTGATACACATACACTCAGATATTATACTGACTGAAGCTTGAAAAGGCACGTTTAGACAAATGTCCTTCCATTCCATTGTCCACATAAAGCACGTTCTACTCAGGCGCCTGTCCACATAAAGCATGTTCTACTCAGGCGACTACACACACACACACACACAGACATATTGAAATAGTTTGGCAGATTTAACATTTTGCCACAAATAAGTTGTACATGAGATTTAATTTACCTCTCCAACCTTGGTGCATGGGCTGAGCTCTGGACTAGTCTGATTCGGGTGGCTGACGGCTGTATGGGTGCACTTGCTCTCAGTGGTCAGCTGTAGAAGATGAAACAGAGACAAAGGACAATAAAGAGAAAGTCCAGGGAGCGTGACACTAGAGAGGACATTTGACATCTGAGTAAAAAAAGAAACCATTCTACTGTTGACAAAGACAGAGGAAAACCTTGCTTTAAAACTCACTGACAACTTCTTCGATATTAACAATCAGAGCAAGATATTAATAAAAATCTATCTTTTGTGAAGATATACCTCTTCAGTATCATCAGTTGTGGATGGGGGATTTGTGGTACCACACATCTTTGGGGCCATTTCATCATCAAGGCCCTGTAAAAAGGAAAAAAAAATATATTGTAGACCGTGGACTATGAAAACTACACTCTGATGAACACATTCGTGTTCACCACGACTTCTACAGATTACCAGTTCCCACAACACAACTGGCTAAGATTTCCAAATTCCTTTTGTCAATGGAGAAAGGAAACCTTTCTAGCATGCAGGGGAAGTCACTGGATGAGATTGAAATTGAAGGTTTGTGCAGAAATGACTTAGCCCTTGTAGATGTTATCTGAGTTTTTGCATATCCTATATGAAGATATACCTTCTTCATATTTTTAAATTGTAGATGGAGAATTTGTGGTTAGCCTCAGTGCCAGAAGCTGACTTATTGGAGCCCAGTATAACTAATAGGGTGCCTATCCATTACATGTAACCAAACAACTTAGCATTCACATTAAACCAACATACAGATCCAATGCAGGCAGTCTTAAAAACCAAAGTGATGCCTCTGGGGACGGGACCCTCTAAACTGTATGGACCTCCCAAGTCATGTTTGGGTGGGGTTCAGTGTTTGATACACATACACTCAGATATTATACTGACTGAAGCTTGGAAAGGCACGTTTAGACAAATGTCCTTCCATTCCATTGTCCACATAAAGCATGTTCTACTCAGGCGACTACACACACACACAAATATTGAAATAGGTTGGCAGATTTAACATTTTGCCACAAATAAGTTGTACATGAGATTTAATTTACCTCTCCAACCTTGGTGCATGGGCTGAGCTCTGGACTAGTCTGATTCGGGTGGCTGACGGCTGTATGGGTGCACTTGCTCTCAGTGGTCAGCTGTAGAAGATGAAACAGAGACAAAGGACAATAAAGAGAAAGTCCAGGGAGCGTGACACTAGAGAGGACATTTGACATCTGAGTAAAAAAATAAACCATTCTACTGTTGACAAAGACAGAGGAAAACCTTGCTTTAAAACTCACTGACAACTTCTTCGATATTAACAATCAGAGCAAGATATTAATAAAAATCTATCTTTTGTGAAGATATACCTCTTCAGTATCATCAGTTGTGGATGGGGGATTTGTGGTACCACACATCTTTGGAGCCATTTCATCATCAAGGCCCTGTAAAAAGGAAAAAAAATATATATATTGTAGACCGTGGACTATGAAAACTACACTCTGATGAACACATTCGTGTTCACCACGACTTCTACAGATTACCAGTTCCCACAACACAACTGGCTAAGATTTCCAAATTCCTTTTGTCAATGGAGAAAGGAAACCTTTCCAGCATGCAGGGGAAGTCACTGGATGAGATTGAAATTGAAGGTTTGTGCAGAAATGACTTAGCCCTTGTAGATGTTATCTGAGTTTTTGCATATCCTATATGAAGATATACCTTCTTCATATTTTTAAATTGTAGATGGAGAATTTGTGGTTAGCCTCAGTGCCAGAAGCTGACTTATTGGAGCCCAGTATAACTAATAGGGTGCCTTTCCATTACATGTAACCAAACAACTTAGCATTCACATTAAACCAACATAAAGATCCAATGCAGGCAGTCTTAAAAACCAAAGTGATGCCTCTGGGGACGGGACCCTCTAAACTGTATGGACCTCCCAAGTCATGTTTGGGTGGGGTTCAGGGTTTGATACACATACACTCAGATATTATACTGACTGAAGCTTGAAAAGGCACGTTTAGACAAATGTCCTTCCATTCCATTGTCCACATAAAGCATGTTCTACTCAGGCGCCTGTCCACATAAAGCATGTTCTACTCAGGCGCCTGTCCACATAAAGCATGTTCTACTCAGGCGACTACACACACACACAAATATTGAAATAGGTTGGCAGATTTAACATTTTGCCACAAATAAGTTGTACATGAGATTTAATTTACCTCTCCAACCTTGGTGCATGGGCTGAGCTCTGGACTAGTCTGATTCGGGTGGCTGACGGCTGTATGGGTGCACTTGCTCTCAGTGGTCAGCTGTAGAAGATGAAACAGAGACAAAGGACAATAAAGAGAAAGTCCAGGGAGCGTGACACTAGAGAGGACATTTGACATCTGAATAAAAAAATAAACCATTCTACTGTTGACAAAGACAGAGGAAAACCTTGCTTTAAAACTCACAGACAACTTCTTCGATATTAACAATCAGAGCAAGATATTAATAAAAATCTATCTTTTGTGAAGATATACCTCTTCAGTATCATCAGTTGTGGATGGGGGATTTGTGGTACCACACATCTTTGTAGGGCTGTACTCAACCAAAGAAAATCTTGGTCGACCGAAGTCCTGAAATTTTCGACTAGAAATCGACTAAAATCGACTAAAAATTACGTTAGAAAAAAAACCTGTTAAATTAATTAGATGCGCACTGTGCGCAGGACTTGGTAGCCTTGTTGTCCGCCTAAATGAATTATAAATAAACATAAACAACTAGTAGGCTATTTGCAGTATATTAAATCGTTTTTGACCTAATTATTTTGCACTGAAATGAGTCTGACACTCGAGTTTGTCAGCTCTGACGGCGCTGCATCACGTGCACCTGCGCAATATCATAGCTTATGATTTCCGAAAATAGTACTATGTTGTCAACTAGTGATATCATCACAAGAACTGTTGAGGAATATGCAACATAATTTAGACAATTATTTTTGTCATATGTTATAATAAGTTATAACTGTCAGACGCTATCATTTCACCGTGCATGTCCTCGCACCGAGCGAGGCTGAACATGAGCTCAGCGTCGCAGCTGAGACACGAATAGACTATTAATATTAAATTAAAGCTTTTACTCTTAATAAACACAAAAGGCACGTCCACTTTAATAAAAAAATAATATTTATTAAACCAGATCAAGAGCAGAAACGAAATAAAGTGCATAACTGAAAAATAAAGCATCCTAGGCTCAAAACTAACACAACCAACAGCACAGCGCAATTGCGCATTAGGCTCCAAATAAAAAATAAAAAAGTTAGGTTATCACACTAAAACATTGAAATATGCAAATTCTAATATGTTCATATAGCCTACTCAAAACAGACAGGGCAAGCTAACGCAGACAAGTGAGCTTAACGTTACCACTTTTAGATGATATGTCATGTTTGTCGTCAAGCTGTGGAAAACTGTTGCTTGCAAACTTTGCATTCGACCTTTTTCATGTTATCAATTTTAACAAAATGCTGCCACACTGTCGATTTCTTTGTTGTTGACATGTTAGAAGAGGACTGACTATTAAACGCTCTCACAATTAAATAAATAATATTCAGCATCAAACCTTCTTTGCTCGACGCTCTCTCTTGGGTTGGACTAATCCAAAAAAGGTGAAAACAAGGGGGGTGTTTTGAAGACAGACTGTTACAGTGAAACAAGGGTACTCTGAAAACACCCCCATTAGCAGTTAGTGCTTTCCACCTGATGAAATGAGCGCGCCTCAGCGCGGCAAAACTGATGAAATAAACGCGGCAGAAAATCGACCAATCAGAATTTTGGTCGAACCAGAACGTATCGACCAACTAATCGACTAATCGACTAGGGCAGTACAGCCCTACATCTTTGGAGCCATTTCATCATCAAGGCCCTGTAAAAAGGAAAAAAAAATATATATATATATTGTAGACCGTGGTGGACTATGAAAACTACACTCTGATGAACACATTCGTGTTCACCGCGACTTCTACAGATTACCAGTTCCCACAACACAACTGGCTAAGATTTCCAAACTCCTTTTGTCAATGGAGAAAGGAAACCTTTCCAGCATGCAGGGGAAGTCACTGGATGAGATTGAAATTGAAGGTTTGTGCAGAAATGACTTAGCCCTTGTAGATGTTATCTGAGTTTTTGCATATCCTATATGAAGATATACCTTCTTCATATTTTTAAATTGTAGATGGAGAATTTGTGGTTAGCCTCAGTGCCAGAAGCTGACTTATTGGAGCCCAGTATAACTAATAGGGTGCCTATCCATTACATGTAACCAAACAACTTAGCATTCACATTAAACCAACATAAAGATCCAATGCAGGCAGTCTTAAAAACCAAAGTGATGCCTCTGGGGACGGGACCCTCTAAACTGTATGGACCTCCCAAGTCATGTTTGGGTGGGGTTCAGGGTTTGATACACATACACTCAGATATTATACTGACTGAAGCTTGAAAAGGCACGTTTAGACAAATGTCCTTCCATTCCATTGTCCACATAAAGCACGTTCTACTCAGGCGCCTGTCCACATAAAGCATGTTCTACTCAGGCGACTACACACACACACACACACACACACACATATTGAAATAGGTTGGTAGATTTAACATTTTGCCACAAATAAGTTGTACATGAGATTTAATTTACCTCTCCAACCTTGGTGCATGGGCTGAGCTCTGGACTAGTCTGATTCGGGTGGCTGACGGCTGTATGGGTGCACTTGCTCTCAGTGGTCAGCTGTAGAAGATGAAACAGAGACAAAGGACAATAAAGAGAAAGTCCAGGGAGCGTGACACTAGAGAGGACATTTGACATCTGAGTAAAAAAATAAACCATTCTACTGTTGACAAAGACAGAGGAAAACCTTGCTTTAAAACTCACTGAACATTTCTTTGATATTAACAATCAGAGCAAGATATTAATAAAAATCTATCTTTTGTGAAGATATACCTCTTCAGTGTCATCAGTTGTGGATGGGGGATTTGTGGTACCACACATCTTTGGAGCCATTTCATCATCAAGGCCCTGTAAAAAGGAAAATAAATATATATATTGTAGA
Organism: Carassius carassius; assembly: GCF_963082965.1. Taxonomy (NCBI): domain Eukaryota; kingdom Metazoa; phylum Chordata; class Actinopteri; order Cypriniformes; family Cyprinidae; genus Carassius; species Carassius carassius. Next base: position 31,947,805 of record NC_081777.1, on the reverse strand, counting down.
CCGTGGACTATGAAAACTACACTCTGATGAACACAGCATTTGATGACTTCATTGTTTTTGTTCTACCAGTCTGTAATGGTCAGTATCATCTATGGTGTGCTGGTTAGGTGGTGCTAACAAACTGCTAACAAAAGCTATAAAAATCATGTTCCACTTGAAGCTAGATGGAAAATGTACAGTATTTTGGTATGTGAAATGTTCTATGGTTAAAGTATTTCTTATATGAGAACTATCAATTTCACAAAGTCAAATTTTGCCCACCTTGCATCTCCATGGCCAGTCTGAGTCACCATAATTATAGGTGATCTCCTCTCCTGGACTTATGTCTCGAACTGCAAACAAACAGAGATGGGGCTTCCCTTGCACAGTGAGGTACCTTATCTTGGCATTGGGATTAATATGGTCATCATTCACAAGTCTGCCTAGTGACGAATTTTCTGTTGCTGCATCAACACTACAAAAACACAAGTAACATTTTCAAAACAATCAGTTTTTATACTAATGCAATGTAAATTAACCTGATGTGAGAAAAGAGAAAAAGAGTCATAATTCTGATTAGATTAACCAGTGACATACGTACCACCACAGTTTTCCATTAAAATGGAACTCGAACATAAACACTTTAAGGAGGTCATGGTAAATTCTCTGTCTCCTCTCACATTCTTGCTTGCTTATTAGATCACCTCTGTATTCCAACAGAAAGTCTCCTTTTTCAAATGGAACAGAGGCGAAGATGCCGCGACCTAATTCATCAAAGACAAAACAACAATAAGTGGCAAAAATAATATGTATTAAAGTCGAATCATGATTAAACAATCAGAAGATTCAACTTACCCTTTTCAGCATTGATGTACTTGATGTCAAGTCCCACTTTGTCACTTTCAGCAGTAATATAAAATCTTGCATCATCCTTTGGATTAATGCGTCTACGCCGCTTCATGTTTACTCTTTACAGGTGCCACAGCCTAAATTACAAAAAGTTATTGTCAGGATTACAATGTTCACTGGGACAAGCATGATCAGAAAACAAAAGTCTGGGTAAATTAGTAATGTACATAGTTATGTATCTGGCCAGAAGCCAAATTATGTGCTCATAACTGGACCATGCATATTTTATTGATTCTTTTAAGCATACATTGAAAAGTGTAACAGCATATTTTGCACAAAGTAACAGGCTGGTGGGAGTCTGTACTACATAACAGGAGGATGACAGCTTTAATCTCCAGCTGTGCTGGACCACATTCAGACTAAACTGCATCCTTCCTCCAACTGATTTTGTTTTCTGATTGTATAAAGTCACTGACCACATAAGATAATTTATCTAATCAAAAACCAAATCGAGTGAATCTCTAGTAGGCTTAATAGACCATATTGCTCAGTGTTATCATCCAAAAATAACAGACAGGTAGCAAGAAAAAAAGTTTTAACTAAGAGCAGCTGTGTATAGTTTTCCAGGATAAAATCTTAAATTGATAGCCTACATATTCTGTCAGATTCTCTTCTCTTTATATCATACTCTCTACTTTTCCTCTTTCTTCATGTGACAGTAATGGGACTCACAGTGTGTTTTTGGGTTCAAAGTCCTTTTAAATTTGGTTTCTTTGGTCAATATGAATTACAGATTATTATGACATTAAAAAGAACCAGGACATGAAATGTTATCACTGTGATGCTTTTGGCATTAGATCTGTTTTAGAATTATTCAAATAATTAACATGCAACTGACTGGTCAAAAGTAAGTAAAACTACAAGAGAAAAGGCAGTCCCATCCCCTCTACAAGTTTACTAGATTCAACATAGTCATATCTTTGGAAAGTAGTCTAAACCCAGACATTGCAGGAGGCTCAGTAAGCATGTGCTGGTTGCTATGGTGCTTATACTACTGCCTCTGTACTCCTCAACTAACTAAATGAACAGGGTAAAGGTCTATATTAACAGTAAACACTGTTTTAAACTTGTTTTTTTTTTTTTTAAATAACACTCTACACACTGCACAAGATACCTGTCAGGTCTGTTGCCCCTCATGTTTTGTATATTGATCATTGTGGTTGGTTACTATGGTACCAATTCATTTATCTTACAGGTTTAGTACACTAACAGAACATCATAAACACATTACATTTATTTAATGGCCTGAAAGTACTCATATTAATGATATCACAGCCTTCCTGTGTCACTTCAACTTCATAAAAATACAATAATGTTGGGCTACTAAGAAAATATTTAATTATATAAAACAAACACAATGTCTGTAGTAAAGGTCCAGACTCTAGCCATTACAAAAGCTACAAGTGGATACAGAGAGGCAGTTACAGCTTGTTAATCAACTTATTGAGTTACTTACAGACCAGGAAAACCAAAGATGATATCAATACATCCTCTTAGGTCTTTTATTGTTCCAATTCAAAAAAAAAAAAAACAGAGTTGTCAACTAGCTGCTTTCTAGTCCTCCTCTCCTCTCCTCTCTGCAGGCATCCACTTCACGTGCTAAACGAGGCTTAACGAGCAGGCCACGTAGCTTCGCCCTGCTCATTAAGCCATGCGGAAGCCACAGCTCAACTTAACCTAGCTAGCTTTCATTTTAAAAACAAAACTAACACATTTGACCTGCTGGCAATGTTACTTCTATCCTCATCTCTTTAGCCTGAGGCTTAATGAGCAGGACATGTTGATAGCCACTCAAGCTAGCTCAGCTAACATTGTGGTAAATATATAGCATTTTACAGTAATTTTAAGTCACAAGTTACAATTTCTTGCAAATAAGAAACACTTCATGCAAAAATGCAACTATATTTATAAATATAATTATTACCTGTATGTATTTAATCCAGTAAATCCAACGACGTCGAGCTGACACTTCTGAGGTGTGGTCCATTAGGCATTTAATTAGCGACAGCTGGGCCATGTGCTGTGGGCGGAGCTTCCCGTCGACTTCCGTTTGTTACCGCCCACGTGCGCAAACCAGCCAATCACAAGACGGCCCGTCAAAATGCCCCGTGTGTATCAGAAATGTGTATGAAACTGCAATATATAACCCAGCTGTGGGGTCGCTGTTCTATACACTGGGATACACTCAAAATCAGGTCAAGTGGTAAATGAGGACTTTCAAAGAAAAAGAGAATTTATGTTGTTCAGACACTAACAAATGCAGTTACACTCTTTGATTTACGAGGACCTTGGCATAGTCCCCGTATTACCCTTAGGTCCCTGGAGCCCAGGTGAAATGTCCGGCGTGTTGTCCGTGTAAACCACATATCCCAACACACTCAAACACACACACACACACACACACACACACACACACACACACACACACACACTCAGTCAGTCACACACTCACTCACTCACAGAAATACACACACACACACACACACACACACACACACACTCAGTCAGTCACACACTCACTCACATAAATACACACACACACACACACACACACACACACACACACACACACTCAGTCAGTCACACACTCACTCACTCACTCACTCACAGAAATACACACACACACACACGCACACACACTCAGTCAGTCAGTCAGTCACTCACTCACAGAAATACACACACACACACACACACACACACACTCAGTCAGTCACACACTCACTCACTCACTCACTCACTCACTCACAGAAATACACACACACATACAACACACACACACACACACACACACACGTCACTGAATTCTTCACTCAAATGAACCTTTTGAGAAGATGCTGCAATTAATTTTATTTAAGAGCAAGATTCAATTTTTGTTTGTTTTTAAAGGAACTATTACATGGAAATTACTATATTGCATATTTTAACATCAACCTAATCCACTGGGCAAAGTTACGTCCAGTGGACGTCTTTTTATGTCTTTGCAGACGTTGAAAAGACGTCCACTTAGGTGACAGAATGATTTTATGACGTCTTTTTAAAAAATGTTTTTTATGTCTTCTGTACGTCTGATATAGACGTTCACAGATCCTCCTTACAAGGTTCTGTGACTTTATTTCTGTCAGACATCTAGAGAAGCTCTTATTGAGAAAGTGTTTGGTTTAGTTGGGATCTTGGTCCAGTTACTTCTTGTGTTAGCTTGTCTCTTGCTGCTGTAATGGTGTTTTTGTGGTGAAGAAAGACAAATTTAAATGAGCTCAGGTGTTGAGTTGAGAAAGTCATCACATAATAAGTATTTGAGGTCATAAAATAAGTTTTGTTTGACATTTTTAACAGGCACCAAGAGCAAAACAAGTTTGTAAAATGCACAAGTGGATGTGTTTTAAATTTTAGTTAGTGTGTAATGTTGTTGTTAGAGTATAAATAATATCTGTAAAATTCTAAAGCTCAAAGTTCAATGCCAAGCGAGATATTTTATTTAACAGAATTCGCCTACATCGAACGACCCGTTTGGACTACATCCCTCTAGTTCCTGCAGTAATGACGTCACTAACACAGTTTTTTTGACTAAGCTCCGCCCACATGAATACACAAAAAGGGGGCGTGGTCTTGTTGCGCTCCGACGGAGAAGAGGAAGAGCTGCGTTTGTGTTTGGCGCCATGTCGTCGAAACACTGTTATTTTCATCTCGGAGTCCAATCATCTTTGTTTGGGCTTCCCAGGGACGCTGTACTTAGAGATCAATGGTTACAATGTATGTTTAACTCAGTTCCCGAAAATTATAATCCGCATGTAAAACTATGTGCAGCACATTTTGCTGAGGACAGCTTCCTCAATCTCAATCAGTTTAATGCCGGATTCACAAAAAGATTATTCCTGAACGATGGAGCAGTTCCTTCTTTGTCTGGAGAAGGCGTTGTATATGGACCACAGCCGGTAAGTGTATTTTATTATTTAAGTTTGTGCGTTTAACAGTTTCTGTAACTTGTTACACAAAGGGCAATGCTGTTTAGCTTTGTTAACTAGATGTTAGGGCTGTGCAAAAAAAATTAATGCGATTTTCATGCGCATTTCGTCAGTAAAAACGCTCCTGTGATTAGAAGTACATCTCCAGCACATGCTCCTGCACGCTTGCTTCTCAAATCTAGTCCAATCGCTTTTCCAGGAGGGCAGCGTGCACTCAGCTGCTGTCCAATCACAACACAGGAACCGCTGGCCCAATCAGAACTCGTCACATGTTTCTGAAGGAGGGACTTTAAAGAACAAGGAAGTCATCAGCCCGTTTTTATGACAGTGAAAACAGCAGTATACAGATAGGTGAATTGTGTGAAAAATACTGTGTTTTTTTTACCTGCAAAACATGAACACATGTTATATTGCGCACTGTAAACACAATCAAAGCTTCAAAAAAACACATAAAAAACTGGACCTTTAAGATGCATTGATTTGAGAAGAAAACCTCCCAAACCTAAATAATGTTTTTAGTCATGCTTATTAGTTATGACACTTTATTGGTTCTTTTAATGTTTTTTTTTTTCAAAGATGCATTTATAAAAGATGACATTGCAAAAAATTATTTTATTATTCTAGTTTTTCAGTACAAACACCAAACATTGTTTTGTGAAAACACAAGATCCTTTTGACCAAACATTTAAAAAATCATGTCAATAAATGTTTTGTGGTGCAACAGATAAATAATCACCATAATCTGTAATTCTGAATGAATTCAACATTAGTTTTTAATGATTAAATATGATGCATTTCCAACAGAACATTGAGAGCTGATGGAAAAGTTAAATGATGGCATTATTTTGCATGTTGCAATTGATTTTAATGAAAGATTTCAATACACAGAAGGGAATAATACTTTCATGTTGACTTTGAAAAAATAATACTCCCATTTTTAAAGCATGCACAAGGTCCATGATGTTTACTGAAAATGCTCTGCCTGTCACAAAACGTTTTTCTACTCCTTAAGATGGAAATTGCTTTTTCCCTCACAAACATTCTGCCAGACTAGATGTTTGCTTTTCCAGAAGATTACTCGTCTCAGAAATGCAATCGAGCATTATGATGGTGACATTATGTAATGCCGTGCAGTTTAGTTCAGTCTGCAGGTACAGTAGAAGCTTATCAGGGTGAATGTAATTAAATCAACCTTCCCTCAAATAAATCCCTCAAAAGACATTTATCAGGATCTGGTGCTGTAATACGACGTGCCGCTCTATTTGTCCGGATGAAAGCGTTTGCACTCGTTTCAGGAAAGTTGCACAGGTGGCACTTTCTGTGTGGTTAAAACCACAAAGAAAGCATGAGGAGCAAACAATTTATTTGCACAGAAACTGCACACTGAAGCTCTGAAGAACAGTCCGTCTGCTGGAGTTTGGTTTTGCTGAGGTAATGAATAATACAATAAAAAAACACTCCTATCTCAAACTGCATCTTAACAAGGTTTTACCGGCTCTCTAATAAAACAACAAATCTTTCCTGCATGTGAAATCATCTCCATCTCACTTCGACATCCATCTGATGCTTCTAGACAAGTTCTGCAATATTACCACAAAACAGAAAGTGGGTCTGGCATGGAAATTGGTCTCTGGGAAACAGTAACATCAGAAGTTTTATTCATAAATATCATATACTTCTCATGAAAGAAAAGGTGGTTTTAGGTCTGAAAATTGTCTCTCTGCATCAGTAATATCAGGATTTTTAGTCATAAACACAACAATATTATTTTGATCTAATTTTACTTTAATATATTTAAATAATGCTAAGTTATCCAGTTATCCGACTGCATTCCAGTTTTTCCTTGAAATGCATGTCTGATTATATTGAAGTCAATGAATTAATTTAATGATGTTGCATGCTCAGAATCAAGATCGAAACTCAAAGCAAGACTGTGTGATGTGCGTGTTTATTTGTGGGTTGGGTCAGCTGTCAAACTCCATCTTAACATGCTCTTTATCAGCTCACTAACAAAACAACAGCATCCTCCAGCAGAACAACCTTTTATGAAGCATCTGAAATCATCTCCATCTGACTCTGAAGCCTATTTGAGACGTTTGCACTTCTCAAAAGCATTTTAAGCCTACACTCTTAAAAATAAAGGTGTTTGAAAGGTTCTTCACAGCGATGCTAGAAGAACAACTTTTGATTCCACATTAGGCAACCATTCAGTCAAAGAAGCATCTCTTTCTTATCTTTTTATAATCTGAAGAACCTTCTTTCGCCACAAACAACCTTTTGTGAAACAGAAAGGTTCTTCAGATGTTAGAGGTTCTTTATGGAACCATTTAGACAACAAAGGTTCTTCTATGGCATCGAGAAGCCCCTTTATTTTTAAGAGTGTAAGTTGATCGTAGCTCCATTGGTTTCAGTGGGTCTACAATATACCTAAGCTTATGGGAAACGCAGCCCTGGACCGGTTTCCACCAAAGAATGTGGTTTAGGGTCAGAAAGATCGCTGCACACTAAAACCTGAACAACACTAAACCAGTAGGTTTAGTCATAAATACTTTTACTAATGTTTTAATTGCACTTATGTGCATTTAGCAAATGTATGCATTTTCCAACTGCATCTATTTTTTATGCATTTCCAGGGAACACTCGTCTGATTATATCTAAGAATTAAATTGCATGCTCAAAACCTGGATTTAAGATCAAGACTGTGATGTGCGTGTTTATTTGTGGGTTGGGTCAGCTCTCAAACTCCATCTTAAGATGATTTTGATCAACTCTCAATAAAACAACACAGCATCACTCCATCTCACTCTGATGCCCATCTGAGACGTTTGCATGGATCGGACCGGTTTTAACCGAAGGAACGTGGTTCTGTGTCAAAAAATGACTCCACACTAAAACCAGTAGTTTTAAACAAATATTTTTGCTTGTCGTATTTTTAAATCATGTTTATTACATATATGCATTTGAATCAGTTCATGCATTTCCAGGGAACGCTTGTCTGATTCTATCTAAGAATTAAATTGCATGCTCAAAACCTGGATTTAAACTCCTAAATCAAGACTGTGATGGGATGTGCATGTGTGTTTCGTTGTGAAAGTCAGTCAGGCTGTTTCTGAGA
>NC_081777.1:31916620-31939640 GCF_963082965.1 Carassius carassius | reverse complement strand
ATGCCATGTAATGAGTGAGTATAGGAACGAGTGAGAGTTAACAGATGAAATAAGTCAAAATTTTATATTTATTAATACAGTTGAACTATACTCCACAGCGGTGAATCCTAAAACAAGCTATAAGCGGCTCTGGCATAGCAATACCAGTGTTTCTTACAGGATTTTTGTTAAAACTATGGTGGTGTGTCCTCGGTCCTTCTAGGGGGGTTTGGGGGCATGCCCCCCCGTGAGAAATTTTTGTGCATTTTAATGTTAAATTCATTAATCTGGTGCACTTTGAGAGTTCAAAATTAAAAGCTCCAACCCATATTCAGTGTGCAAATTAAACAAAGAAAAATTCAAACCTCTTTTAGTTACAGTGTCTATTTACATTACACCTATAAATAGTTATAATATTAATCCAATGACAGTAATAGCCATATTTTGTAAAACAAATGCACAAAAAAATAAAGGAAACTTTCTTAATTAGTTGTACCAATTTCTATACTTGAAAGGGATAAGCACATGATCTTTTATTTTGACGCAAACTGCATCATGCTTTTATTTTGGCGGAAAACATGGTTTACAAACGCCTCTTATTAAATTTCTAGTGAATTGCGGTAATCGTCAACTATGCAGATGTGGAAATAATCTACACTCATGACATGGCCTAAGTGTTTTGAAAGTAGTTATGCTTACCGCAGGCTCTACACTTTCTCATCTCTCTCCTGATCCTCCGTCCTCACTATCATCATCTGCCACAGGAGCTGATGAAGGTCAGAAAACATATATTTTGACACAGTTTACAGTGTCTGCTTTAAGGGCCTGGTTCTATTTTTTCACGCTATTTATCTGCACATTCCTTGCGTTTCTTCTCCATCTTTTTTTACAGATACACACTGACACTGCTCGCTCACTCGTTTAAAGTTGTGATTGGGCCAGCCCAGTGTCAATCAAGAAAAGAGCCAATGGGCCGCTGATCTATTTGTTTCATGGGCTGGTCTGTCAGAAAAAAAACCTAACACTGACTTTGACCAATGCATTACACCGGCACAAACCCAGCGCCGCCAATTAAGCAAAACAAAACGAATGGGCCACCGATGTACAAATTTTATGGGCCGTTAAAAGAAAAAAAAAAAAAGTATGAGTAAGAGATATATCGGCCCAAAAAGCACGTCGGCCCACCGGGCAAATGCCCGGTATGCCCAATGGCCAGTCCAGCCATGGTCTGAACATACCTGGCAATAAAGCTCATTCTGATTCTGATTGAATTAAATACTAATAAAATACTTTTTGTTGTTGTTGAATCAACATTAATAAAAAAATACTTATTAATTTCAAAATTGTAAAAAAATTTTTTAATTTTGTCATGATATTGATCAATTTTGCAGCATTAAACAAAAATCCAGGTGGGCCACAAATCAATACAAATAAATAATAACATTGATATATATATATATGCACTGTAAAAAAATACATCTGTAAAATAATGAAAAGTACTAGCAGCTCATTGCACACAACGTTATCCATTAGTTTTAAAACCTCTCTCCTGCATGCATGTACAGTACATTGATGAACTCAAAGATGATCAGATTTTGTTCTGCTGATTTTGTAATGATTCTGCGTTTCGTGTCACGCTGGGAAACGCCCCTGACTCGTTGACATACATGTGATGACTTCTGTTAGTAAGGGTAAAAAAAAATGCAGACAGCTTTTGGCCATCAGCTCAGATCTGTTAATGTTCTCCACTCAGCAAGAAGGATTTGCATTTCATATTCTCAAACGCTCTGCAATTTGTACTGCTTTGTTTCGCCTTAAAGACTAATTTCTGTGCTGCTCAGAGAAAATACAATCGCCTGCTGAGCAAAACATCAGCTAAACACAAAAGATGTGATGTGCAGAGGGATTTTTGCCCCATTATCAAGTCTTTCATAATTATTTTTAAAATCCTTGTTTATTTAAGTTTTCACTTTAATTTGACATTTTAAGTAACTTTATTGTTTAATGGTAATTTTTATTAGTTTAAATTTATATTAATATGTCTATATATGTTTTATTTGTATTTTTTAGTTTTAGTGTATTAAGTTTGAGTTATTTTTTTATTCCCAATTTACACATTTTAATTTGACAGTAAGTTTGTTTTGCTTGTCATATTATTAGTTTACAGTTTTTTAGATACTGTAGCTTTTATTTGCTTTAACTCGTTTTAGGTTATTTAGTTTTAGTTATTATTTTATTTTTTTACATTTTTTACTTATTATTAGGTTTAGTTTTTTTCAATATGTCTTCATAGCCTTTATAAGTTTTATTTATTAATTTTAGTTTTAATTATTTTGGTTTTCAGGCTAATGTTTTCAGTATTTTTTGTCAATTTACAAGTTGTGCATTTTTTTATATGTACTTACAGTTTTTAGTAATTTAATTAGTTTTAATTATTATTTATTTTTGATTTATACTTTACTTTTACAGTTTTATTGATTATGTTTTTTATTTTTATTAACTTTATGTATTTATTTTTTTAAATATGTGCATACACATTTTTATTTAGTTTATTCAATTTGAGTTATTTCAGTACTTTAGCTTAAACTAAAAGACAAGGAGAAATGTTTCCATGGCAATTAGCTGAAATAAAGTGTTTTTCCTGTTATTTAAGACCTATTTAAGTCAATGTTTATTTTTCAACTAATGAATATAAGCTTCTTTATGGTTTTAGTTTTAGTTAACTAGGATAATAAAGACTGTTTTCCTGAATGTCATCAGTGAGAAAAAAAAGCAAAATAATTATAACAGCAGAAAGATTCTAAAATGTTTTGATTTGCATTTCATAAATGATGGGTTCAGTCTAAAGGCGGTGAATCCACAAGTGACTGTTACACAAGCTGAGAAAATTAAAACAGACGAGAGCATATGAGACAAACGAGATGCAAATCATCATCGATTCACTCTCTCTGTATCAGCATCAGAATCTAAAGAGTCACCGCCTCCCACTGTAGTCATAGCAACAGGTTAATCAGCATCCTCTTGATCTCTCTGTCGCCGAGCAGGTTGCTAAGATACAGGTAAAGAGAGCAGCCAAACTAACCTGTGCAAAATAATACACCTTTAGTTGTGTCGCAAATGTCCTGAAATACATGAAAAGCTCTTTCTGGGATGTAGTTAGCAACAGGCCTAACGAGACATGAATAAACAATGAAACCCGTTCGTTTTGTCTCTCACACACACAGTGGTTTCTGTGAGGAGGGGGATGATTTCAGGTTTGGCCTGTGAGTTGCATCATGTTCCTCCTGGCGGTGGGTGAAGGTGTGCCTTGCTTCTGTTCCTCACACTCGTCTCTGGCGATGGCAGGAGAGATTAACGAGCCGCACTGAACAGATTTAGCCAAAGCGCCGCGAGTGGAGATCCAGCAGGGTGCTGGAGATTTTAGGCTGCTTTTTTTCTCCTTCATTTTTGCATACATTTGTCTAAAAAGCTACTTTTCTAGGAACTCCAGTGCTGAGGAAATCAACACCCCGATTTCATGTTTTCATCAAATCAGGTGAAAGACATGCAAAGGACTCTTTTTTTATTCCAATTTACATAAATGTGTCACGGCGAGATAAAAGTGATCCAGATATGACGAACTCCATTCTGAACACTGACTCACTGAGCTGTGAGTCACTCTGACCTTCATTCACACACACACACACACACACACACACACACACACACACACACACACACACACACACACACACACACAAGTACACTACAAGACATATCATTATCTTCCTCAGTATTTTTGGCTTGTTATCCAGAGTACAAATATCTAAACATTTTTAAAACAATATGCATTTACATTAGAAGCAAAAAGACGCTATATTAAGTTTATAAACAGTTTTGTCCTGAGGAAGAATCAGAATGAAGTGAGTTGTTGCTTAAAAAAAAAAAGTCAACGCGATAAGAAAAACTAACTAAATTCAAATCTTAGCAAGTCAATTTTTATCACCCCATTGGAAAATGTAAAAAAAAAAAATGTTAAGGATTAATTTTTATACTTTTTTCTTTTTTCATTAAACGGACTTAATATCGTGTCATTTTGCTTTGCTTTTCAAGTAAATGCATCTTGATTTATGACTGTTTTAGATATTTGTACGGGAATGAAAAAATCTAGGAAAATCAGTTTTTGCAGACAGTGTTGCTAGACAGAATGATAAATAGATAAGACGTTTCAAATGTCATTTCTATACATTTTTATTTAGTTTATATAAGGGATGCACCAATACCTATATTTTTTGTACTTGCCGATAACGAGTACCGATATTTTCATTGCATTTATATAATTTGAAAAAATATATAAAGTTCTTGTATAATGATAGTTGACTTCTTTAGTTTAGCAAATAGATACAGTACATTAGGGCTGCTCCATTGCAGTGGCTCAGTTTAATGCAAGGAATCACTCTTTATATATAACATTTTCTTAAACATAAGTCACATTCTTTATCATCTGAAATATGCTGCGACTTATATTCCAAAGCGACTCATAAATATAATGCAATTAATGTAATTTCCAACAGACAGCTAGTTTCACTTTAAAATATAGAAGTTATGTAAGTTATGTGTGTTTGACTTTTAAAATAAATATTGTTTATAGTGAATGCCACTATAATTCTTGTATGTTTTATTTGTGCAAGTGTGTGCTGCTTTCTCTCTCTCCCTATCACTCCTTACCATCAAGTAACTTTAGTAACTTGTGTAGTGTTTTACTTACTTGCTTTTTGACCTTTCTGACCGAACTACAAACGTTCCAGTGATGCCTGTGAGTTCCTTTGTGCATTTTTACTTTCTCAAAAAAACTCATTCTGTATGATTTATAAGCGTTTTGAAAAATGGGGACATGGGTTATGTCCTCATAAGTCACCCTCTCCTTGTAATACCTGTGTCATACCCATGTCATTATACAGAGTTGTGTCCTGATATGTCAAAAAAAACAAGAGCACACACACACACACACACACACACACACACACTCACTCGACTTTTACTGTAATCTACACATTCACTTGTGAAAAGAAAACGTAAATCACAATTCTGAATGTGATCCAGACCTGCTGCATCTTATTATTATAATGTTAAACATGTAAGAACCTGCTCTGCATTTTGAAACATTAATATATGCAAATAGAGAGTGTTTTGATACAAGAAATTCCAACATTCCATTAATTTAAACCTTTTTTAAATGATTTCTAGCAACCCTGCCGTTCGATTTTCTATTCAGATGTAATTAGCACTATTATCTCAATTAATACAGCCACACGTTCTGCTAATGCATCTTGTGTTGGACTCATAGAGACTGAGAGGAGAATGAAGCGGAGGCGATCTGGTCTACAGGACTGTGCTTTATTTAGAGTCTAAGCAGAATATCACCGTCTAGAGCTACAGAGATCATGAGCAGGGAGAGAAACCCAGACTATCTTACAGCTCTGATTCAAACAGAACAGCATGAGCAAAAGGATTGTGTCTCTTCAAGTAAACGTGTTTCTTTCAAAGAGTCGAAAGCGATTTCATTGCAACTCAGCAGAGGTTTTTGTGCAAATGAATCGACCGCCGTCCTGATGCATCGGACGAAAGACTAGAAAAGCATGAGAGAGGAAGATGTGAATGTCATTGTCTCTCTGCTGGAAAAGTCTCAATGTGGAATCAAGGGGAAAAAGGCATTCGTGTCCAGCTCCTCGTGCCAGTTTGGTCCAAACAGCTTTAGAAAGAAAACTAGAGACGTGAGCATCTTCACACTTCATTCATGCTCGTTCAATAATAGCTCAAAGGAATAATTCAACTAAAAAAAATCATTATTTTCTCACTCTCAAACCTATATTACAGTCTTCATTTCTGACCACAAAAGGTATGAAGATTATTTTTCCAGTTTTGTCATTTTTGGCTGAACTGTTCTTTTAAGATAATTATCACACTGAAATGATCCCTCATTAAATATTCTTTGTATGGAAGTCCAATTCTGCCACGGAAGAAAAATATAAAATCGTGATTTTTTTTTATCTCACAATTCTTAGTTTATATCCCACAAATCTGACTTTTATTCTGAGAATTGTTAATTGTAATTGTGTTTAAAACTCATAATTTTGATTTTGTCTCATAATTGTGAGTATATATCTCACAATTTTGACTTTTCTAATAATTGTGAGTTTATCTCATAATTCTGTCCATTTTTTTATCTTAATTGTATTTAAATCTCATAATTTTGATTTTGTCTCGTAATTTTCTCTTAATTATGAATTGATATCTTAAAAATAAAAATAAAAATCTTACATATTATTGCTGTTTTGTTGGTTTTGATTGCTTCTATTGTCATAATCTGTAAGCGTCTGCTAAATTACTAAATGTAAATGTAACTCTGACGTTTGTCTCAATTTCGCATTTATATCTCATAATTCAAATTTTTTCCTGTAATTGTGAGTTTATACCTCATAATTCTGACTTTTGTCTCATAATATTGAGTTTGTCTCATAATTCTGATTTTCTTTCCCTGTAATTGTGTTTATATTTTATTATTATGTTTTTTCCCCCTGTAATTGTTAGTTTATAGTTCCAAATTCTGACTTTTGTCTCTAAATATTGAGTTTATCTCATAATTCAGATTTATTTCCCCTGTAATTGTGTTTATATATCATTATTATTACTTTTTCCTGTACAGTAATATTGAGTTTATATCTCATATTCTGACTTTTTTCCTGTAATTGTGTTTACATCTCATAGTTCTGACTTTTGTCTCATAAATTTAAGTTTTCTGATAATTTTTCCTGTAATTGTGAGTTTATTTCTCACAATTCTGCTTATTTTCTCATAATATTCAGTTTATCTCATAATTCAGATTTTCATGCTTTAATTGTGTTTATATCTCATTATTATGATTTTTCCCCCAGTAATTCTGAGTTTATACCTGAAAATTCAGACTTTGTCTCTAAATATTGAGTTTATCTCATTGTTCTGACTTCTTTTCCTGTAATTGTGTTTACATCTCATTCTGACATTTGTCTGATAATATTTAATGTTCTGATAATTCTGACTTTTTTCTCATTGTGTGTTTATGTCTCATAAATCTGAGTGATTTCAGAACTACAAAATATAAACTCTGAATTGTGAGAAAAAAGTCTGAAATGTAATTAAGTCAAAAGTACATAATATTTTTATTCCGTGACAGAAACTTTATTCCATATCTACAGATATTTTGAAGCTTCATTCATTGCCAGAGGACCAGCATATATTTAAAAACCTCCTCACAGTTAATTTCATTTAAATAAATAGTTATAGGCAAAACAAATAATCAAAAAAAGAAGACAGAAAATAATGAGAATACAGTTTCAAGGTATCCGGTTTAAAAAAAAATCCTAAAGAAGAAACTTATCTTTAGAAACCAGCAGGTGTTTACAGAATCAAGAAAAATGAAGTAAATTAAGTAAATTATGAGTCTCTAACATCATTCTCTAATGTACACAGTTGGTGCTTGCATTCAGACTACACAACTCTTGAAATCTTAAAACATTCTAGACAGGAAGTGATGTCATCACATGACATTCCAATCAAAACCCAGTGACAGTGGCGATTCAGAAACCCTCAGCTTTAACATAAAAAAAATAAATCAAAGAAAACAAAACACAAGCATTTGCCAAAATGAATATAAAAGTCATTGTAATATTAATGCTTCAGAGACACAAGTAATATATTTTTCTACAGTACTCTTCATAAATACTTTTATAACTCAGTGAATATATTAATTGTATTTTTACCCCTCTTGTTCTATTGTCTGTATTGATGTAGTAATAAAACGACTGAATGTAATCATTTATAAAATGTATGGCAGCACACAAATATTCCTATCTGAAAAAAAACAACACTTTTTATAAACAATAAATAATAGTTTATGCTAATTGGGTACAAATAAAAATACAGGAATACATGAGGCATTGAGTCCAAAATCACACGAATTTCACTCAAGTTTTAGCATGATGTCAAAAATACATGATTTCAATAACATATAATTATTATTTTCTCTTCACAGAGTTTTTTTGCATTGCAGTTTTTAGAATTTGGGAAATAAATGTATTTAATTGTCATGAAAATAATGCAAAAAAAAAAATCGACATTATCCTAAAAAATAGGCTTCATTTTCTTTAGTAAATTAACTTTCTGATTATTTCATGACAGACATGAGACACTGACGACCTTGTGTCGAACAGCTTGCTCCCTGCACCCTTGACCTCCCAGTGAACCAAACTTGCTGCTATTCATTCACACATCCATAATCTCTGAATATGCTCATGTAAATGTCAACAGAACTCAGAGAAGAATAGAAAAGCGTAAAAACTAACAAGATTCGCTCAGTACTGAACCTGGAATAGATACAGAAAAATCTGTCAAAATGACCAGGGAGCAAAGTCAAAAGTTACCCAAACCCCGCCCCCACCCATATACCACGCCCACCCACACTAGCCCCGCCCCTCTACCCTGTGCTACGATCTATTCTGATTATATTAACAACACGCTGGACGAAGCTAAGCTAACGGAGCGAAGTCTCTAGTGTTCGCTAGCTATCTTGTTTTCAAAACATGACAGAATAAAAAAAGAATTGCCTTTTTTGCTTTGCTTTGCTTTGCTTTGAATCGTAGCTTTATCAGACATGATTGCACATTTTCTGGCTGCGTTTGTCTTCCTCTAGGCTTCTGCAGAAAGATCAAAACATGCTCGGATGTGTTCAGCGCCATGACGAAGCAGTTTCTGTCTCGTCTTAAAGGCTCAGTCAACATGTCAGGTGCCCAAGAGGATCCACAAACCATGACATCATTGAGTCTGATGCCCTGAGAGTTAAAAAAGATCTGTGGCCTTTCAGGTTTTGTGCCTGCATGTGTTTCCAATGCTTTCTACATCTAGTTTCCGCTTGCCATTAAGCGACATCTCATCCCATCCACAAAAAATTAATAAAAAATGATTAAATGAGGTGCATGATTTTGTTCCCCTGTCTAAAATGGTTCCTTTCATTATTTCTTGACTTGTCGTCAAGTACATTTGACTTCCTTCTCTTGACAATCACAGCTATTTTCAGGGCATTTGGAGGGCATCCGCTCTTCACTCCTGTGGCCTCTTAATGAACCCTAAACGAACGCTTAATGAACGCCAGAGCAACACAGATCCATCTGTGAACAGAGTCGAGCTCGAATGCAAATGAATGGACAAAGAGACAGAAACATGAAGAACTGGAGCTCATTTTGTGTTCTTCACACCTACATTCACGAAACTAGAAAGTACAATGGATGAAATGTACTGCAAAATACTGTGCTTTAGCAAACGGTTTCAGTGCTTCAGAATCATTCGTGTGCTTCGCTGCTGTGTCTGTTTTCGTTTTATCAAAATAAAAACTGTGTGTATATGAATAAACATGAGCATAATAATTAATGCAAAAGTGAAACACTGGAGAAATTTCATTTGGCACTTTTCAGGGTTAATATTGAGTAAAAAAATCTACGTTAATTGAAACAATGTAAAAAAAAATATATATATATATATATGTGTGTGTGTGTGTGTTTAGTTTAAGTTGAAGCACTAAAACAAGCTGCAAAAGATGATATTATTACTTAGCATTTTTTGCCTTGTTTTCCAGTACAAATATCTAAACATTATTAAATAAAGTTACATTTACTTGAAAAGCTAAATTAATATATATATTGTTTTTCTTGTTTTAATAACTCACAAAATGTAGTTCTTTTTCAAATTTTCATAATCAAGTAAATTTATATAAACTGATATTTGTACTAAAAACAACACAAAATCTTTTTTTTCCTTTTTTTTTTTGTTTGCAGTAAAGCAAAAACTGGAACTAAGACAAAACAACAAAAATCTTAATTGAAATGTAAAATGTAAAAATCTAATTTAAAATATTGTCAAAATAACACTTCTTAAACCTCTAATCTGAAGGTTTGGCTTCAGTTTCCAGAAGGACAGGACGAGTTTCTGCACAGGAATTTGTTAGATATATACAGATCTACAACTAGTGCAAATAGTTATGATTAAGAAATGTTTCTGAGCAAGAGGCTTCATCAGCGCAGGATGGAGTGAATAAAAAACAATCAGAATCAGAATAATGCAGTGAAATGATTGCAGGGAGACAGATATTCTCACAATAGCGTTTGGTGATGCACCCATGGGCAGGCCGTTACCTCATCAGTGTCTGTGCATCCACAGCGTTCAAGCGCAGGCAGCATGGCAGAGTTGCATGGTTTTGGTCCTTTGGGATCCTGGAGGGAGCGTCTTTTTAAAGGAGAAACGTCTCGTATGCTGGCATGGAGGTTTAGAGGTCAGGTTCGGTCTTTGAGACGCGGATTCGCACGCAGTCGATGACCAGATAAAGACCTGCCCATTGAGAGATGCTCACTATTTCTGATTCCTGAATATCTACTGCACACACAGAAGAGGGACATCTGTTACAAAGATGGTAATGAATATCTGGTGGTCAAATCTTGAGATGAATACTTGTTTTTAAGGCCGGAAATGAAATGAAAACAGCACAGAAAACATCTTAAACAGATGCTGTATTTCTAAACGTTTGGAACAAAACAGAAGCAAATGGGGTTTCAGATAAAGGTTTCATGTTGACTTAGTAAATACATTGGTAACACTTTACCTGAAGCCTTTATATACTGTATAAAAGTATTTTAATGCATTAATTATGGCTTATAATGCCCCTTATAATGCATTAGTATTACATCGTAAAAGTGATATATGATCACTAAGTCATTTTTTTTACATTACTTTAACTCATCAAAATAATGCAAAAATCAATTTCAAAGTTTCAAAAGTTTTTTTTAAATAGGTTATATGAAATTCAACTTTTTAAATGATCAGTTTAATTTAATTTGAAATCATTTGTACAATCAAGTTGATTATACCTAGAAAATATTAAAAAATAAAATAGCAGCAACTGAACGTAAGTTTTTAAGTTGAAATAGGGGGATTTATTTTTAAAAGTGTAGTTATATAATTAAATATTTGTTGCAACATGACAAACAACCATTTTTGGATCCAACAAGCAATCTGTAAATATTATAATGCATTGCTATTTCTGAAAAAACATACACTGCAAAAAAAAAAAAAAAAAAAAAAATAATAATAATTCTTCTTCGGAAAATATTACCCTAATTTTGTTAGTTTTTGTTGGAGACATGCACACAAAAAAAATGTTTAGCCTTTGAATTAAGATTATTTTTCTTACCACATTTGCAGATATTTGTCCTTGTTTTAAGCAAAAGGATTACATTTTTTGTTGTTGTTGTTGTTGTTGTTGTTGTTGAGAAAACAAGACATATTGTTTTAAGCCATTTGTCAATGCATCCGGATTCAAGAATGTTTAGATATTAATACGAGAAAACGAAGTTATTCTCGAGCGTTTTGTGTGAATGTGAGCGATATGATCCGTTCATTTAGACTGACACTGGATTTCAGCACAGATCACGTCTGATAGATCACGAGCGTCCAACAAAAACATCAGCGTTTCCTTTTGTGGTTCATCTGGCAGTTTCAGTAGCTATCCACCTCCTCGTCCTCCTCCGTCTCGTCTCATTAAAGTCTGATCTTCCTCTCCGAGTACACAAAGCCACGTCTGATCGCTGTCTGTTTACTGTGGATTGTCGCACGAACAACACAAAGGCTTCTGGGATGCGTTCATCTCGTCTTTTCCTCAAAAGGTGGAAGGGAGAAAGAGCGCGGTCGAAAAGTTTACTACACCGTACATCTGCCTTCCTTCTGTACAAGTTCAAGTATTATCTTCGCTAATAAAAATAAATAGAAAACATGAAAACAGAGCAACTCTACTTCTATTTTCTACATTTCTAATCTACAAGAAACAGCTACCAGAGCAAAGGTTTTGTCATCGTCACACTACAGATTTACGCTCTTCTACTGTTAACATTAGTAATCGTTATACTTGCAGCTACAAGGTAAGAGTTTTTGATATTTTTAAATATATATATATATTTATATTTTTTAAAAAGCATGTAGTCCTTTGGTCCCTATTTTCTAAGGAATGATGCATGTAGATATTCCTGGATTCTCGTCCAGAGCGAAGTTCACAAGAAACCAGTGTAGGCACGAAAACCAAAAATGGCAGCAGGCTGGTGTGTGTGTGTGTGTGTGTGTGTGTGTGTGTGTGTGTGTGTGTGGAGATCAATAGATTTACATGAGGGTTTCAACAGAGTTTTGTGTGCATGTAAAGGCGAGGATATTCTGAAGGTCTCTGCAGACGTGTGTGTGTGTGTGTGTGTGTGTTTATGCATGCTTTGAGCATAACGTGTTCATAAAGGTTGTTTTTTTATCTCAATCTCATCTAAAAAAAAAAAAAAAAAAGCAGCAGAAAAGTCGGTCTCTGCAAAATGCAAAAAAGCATCCTGCAAATGCCGAAGCGAAAAAAGAAGAAAGTTGGCAGAAAGAATCCTCCAGTTTTCCAGCTCTCAGTGATTTTCCTGCAAATCCAGGCACCGCTCGCCTCCTGTGATATGTAGCAGAGCAAAAGTCTTCCGATACTGCACTTGTGGAAATAAGGGGTCGTAGTCTTCATCCTGACAGAGAAAGAGAGAAGAAGAAGATGAAGACAGCGAAGGAGGGGTGTCCATGAAAACATTCATAGCTCGTGTTCCAGCCCAAAAATCAAAGGACAAATGCAAGAAATTGTATTATGCATTTTTAAAAAAAATTATTATTTTTTCATATTTTTTGCAAAACTTTCCATTTGCATGACTTTTAAAGCATTACAAGATTTTATGGTAAAATGCATTAAAAAACAGCGTGCAATCAGTACAACAAATACTAAAATGTACATATAAATACTTAACATGTTGCATGAAATGCATAAATACCATAAAATGTGGTTTTTAAATATTTGACCATTTAATGTTTTGCTTGTTTGTTCATTTATTTATTTTATTGTATTTTATATATATATATATATATATAAAAAATATATAAAATATATATATAAAATTTTTTTTTTTTTTGCATTACAGCAATAAACAAAAAAAGGTCTGATGAATACATATAGAAAATTACCTATATTGTCATTACAATAATGCTGAGAATTTTTTTTTTTTTTTGCATTATGTGACATTACTTTCAATTTTCATGACAATCAAACATTTTTCCCATAAATGTGATGTTTACTTTGGAGTTTGCGTGTAATTCTGATTATTCTAAAAATTGTATTAAAAACAGCAGTACATATAAATTACATACATTATAAAATATATAAATACAACACATTGTTTTTTTGTTTTTTTTTGACTATTTAAATAATATTTTATTGATTATTTTGTAAAACAGTAATAAAAAAAAAATTTGATTTTTTTTACATAAGAATTTGAAAGAAAACAATGTAGAAAAACTTAATGGTGCTTTATACAGTGTTTATATATTTACCATGTTATATTTATCAACTTGAAATGTATACAACTTTCTTTCAGATTAGGGGTCTGACATATTTAACTAAGATTTTGTTGATTTATATTATATTTATTTATTTATTTGCATGCTTCTGATTGTCATGAAAAAAAAATGTAAATCAATGCAGAACATTTCAAAGATCCTAACATAGGCATTTAATGTATTTTAATATGTTTCTTTTGATTTTAGGATGGGATGTATATGCTAGCCAGACAGTTTTCATGACATCAACATCTCAGAAAGCCAAATCTTGCGGTCTAGATGGATGTGAAGCGGCTCGTAAACGTGTTTTCTGTTTGTGTGCAGCAAGCTTATTTAAAATAATGTGACCCTTCTGTGTGCAACTGAACTACAGTAGACAAACAAGACCATCAACAACCAGCGGCATCATAACTGCGATCTCCGACAGCGTCTTCTAACATGCACAGATGAATCTGAGCGAGATCTAAACCTACACAACAGAAAGATCTCGCTGGGATAATATAATGTGCAAAAAGTAACCAGCAACAGGATGTTAAAGAAACGTTTCCAGGTCTTCTTCCTGTCAGTAACAATGCAACACAATCACAGATGATCAGAACAGGTCTGGTGTTTAATATACAGATGAAGTGATCAACTAAACCTCCAGCACAGAGCAACAGCTAAGATTCACACAGTTTAGGCAATAAGGATAAGCTAAAAGACTGTCAGTAAGCACATTAATGTCTCTTGTGTCATGTTTTATGTGTAAAGACAGTGTGTCACAGAAATCCAATGCAAAACTGAGATTTACAGTTCAAACTAGAAGCAATAACTAATAGCCTATACATGCATTATCATTTATTTCTTTAAGAGCAATCAGATTTAATGTACCTTAAAAAAATATTTTAATTAAACTGACTTTAACTGACATTAGTAATAAACAGGGATGAATCTACAAGCAAATCTGCACTGCAAAACATTTTCTTAGTATTTAGGTTTTTTGTATATTTTGTATTGTGTTAGCAAAATGACTTGAAATATAAAAAATGCATCAAAATTAAGTGAGTTTTAGCTTAAAATAATTAAATGAAATGAAAAATGTATCTATAAAAATTAAATAACTAAAAACAAATAAAATCAATGGGTAAAAAATTACAAAAATAATAAAACAAAATAAAAGATGAAAAAAATAATAATGGATAAAAAAACAAATTAAATAAAAATGAAAAAAAAAATAGAATAATTAAAAATAAAATGATAAAACTTGTTTTGTTTTTTAGGTAAACACTTCTTGATTTAAATATGTGTAGATATTTGTATTGTAAAAGTCCAAAGGAAGTTCAAAACAACACAAAAACACTAGTTTTTACGCTGATTTTCAGAGAAGATCTCCTGATGAAGCCATATTTTGACAAAAGCGAAAGGTCTTCACTCGATTCATAAACTTTACAGAAAAACGAAGCACCACGATCAAGCCTTCAAAACCTCCAACACACAACAACACACAGCAGAACAAACACAGAGAGAAAAAGAGAGAAATATCCACCACATTCAACGAGGAAGAGCACAACAACTCACAGTACGACAACAATAAAGGGGTTAAAGTTCACAACCCTTTCAAATCAGCCAGCTACGGCAACCTAAAGAGAGCAGATCCACTGAAACAAGCAGGGTTTGGACTTACAGCGCTGGACACGAGAGCGTCCCAAACATACGAGAGAGAGCGGCCGTCCTGAGCTACCTGAGCCCTGACAGAAACACAAGAATCACGCCATTCGTCTTGTCAGCTTCTCAGGAAGATGGCTTTAGGAATTCAGGACAGATGTGCAAAGCATTAAGACAGATGTGCACATTAGTACTGTAGATGAGTTTAAGACAAACACGCAGCGAGGAAGACATGAGTTCTTGTGCTTTATTTATCTGTCACATTCACCCTCATGTCACTCCAAACCCATGTGACTTTACAACCTCGAAGGAACACAAAAAGAGATGTTTAATGCATGCAACGTCGTTTTAGTTTGAGTAAAACGAGCAGAAATGAGATGTGAGAGATGCAATGGAGGGGAACATTTGAAGGCATTTAGGGGAAAAAAAATTATGGCATAAACAAAGACTATAAAAATATATATATATATATATATAATGTATATATATAATGTAACTGTAAAATAAAATAAAATGTAAAAGAATAAAAAAAGATTCATGGGTAAAAAAATTAAATAAAACAAAGTAAGGGCCAATAAAATAAAAATATTGAATAAAATAAAATAAAAATATTGGAGAGAATAAACTGGATCAGTTTTTCATACAGAAAAATCATTTTTTATTATTATTTCCAGTACAAATATCTAAGCATACATACAATACATCAAGAAACATTCACTTGACATGCAAAATGACTTCAGTCAAGTGTACTTCTTTTTTAAATAGACATTTTTTCTATTATATTATAATTCTTTTAAGCATAAACAAACCTAATTTTGATGCTTTAAAGACTTAATACAGCATTTTGCATCTCAGTTTAAGAATGTTTAGATATTGGTACTGGAAAATAAGACACAATTCTGAGAAAAAACATCACATAATTGGAATAGAGTCTTATGAACTATTTTTTAACTCTTCGATGTCTTTTTTCGAGCTGGACAGATGTGGATGTAAAAGATCAGTTTGAATATTGTTCAGAAAGAGTCTGGAATGACATGAATGTGAGAAATCTCTCTTCTGCTAAAGTTCACTTTACTTCAACACACCTTTACATTTACATTTACAATTAATCATTTAGCAGACGCTTTTATCCAAAGCGACTTACAAATGAGAACAATAGAAGCAGTCAGGTCAACAAGAGAACAACAACAGTATACAAGTGTCATGACAAGTCTCAGTTAGTCTAGTACAGAACGCACATTGGTTTTTTTTTTTTAATTAAAAGACAAGAAAAGGAAAAGTGCTAGTGTTAGTTGGTTAAGTGCAGGCAAAAAAGATGCCTTTCAGCTATTCCTCATCAATTCATGTACATTTGTGCAATTTTTTGTTTTAACCCGTTTAATCCTAATTTTTTTTTCTCCAGACATGACAATATGCAAATGATGTGTAATTATTATTATTATTTTAAGTGTGTGAAAAATTGTGTTTCACGGTCACAATGGTGATGGGTGGGATAATGTGTGTCCTGAATTAACATATATCTGCAGTCATAAACAGCTGTTTTTAAACTGTTATGCATAAAAAAACATTGTACAACTCTGATAGGAATACTGAGATAAAGACAAAAAAATACAAATAAATACAACCATCAATGCATTTCAAAATTGTTACTTTTTTGTAACATGTGTCATTAAATTGTTATATTAGTGCTAAAGCAATACTGTAACTTATTTGTTACATGTGAACTTTTAGTTTAGTGCACGGTTAACCCCTTGCCAGAGAGTCATGCACAGGATTGTCTGAAGCTTCACACAGAACAGAAGTGAAGGCAAGAGAGACGGAGACGGAGACGGAGACAGAGACAGAGACAGAGAAAGAGAAAGAGACAGAGACAGAGACGGAGACAGAGAAAGAGACGGAGACAGAGACGGAGACGGAGACGGAGACAGAGAAAGAGACGGAGACAGAGACAGAGACAGAGACGGAGACAGAGACAGAGACGGAGACAGAAACAGAGACAGAGAAAGAGACGGAGACGGAGACAGAGACAGAGACGGAGACAGAGACAGAGACAGAGACGGAGACGGAGACAGAGACAGAGATGGAGACAGAAATAGAGACAGAGAAAGAGACGGAGACAGAGACAGAGACAGAGACAGAGACAGAGACGGAGACAGAGAAAGAGACGGAGACAGAGACAGAGACAGAGACGGAGACGGAGACAGAGAAAGAGACGGAGACAGAGACAGAGACGTAGACAGAGATGGAGACGGAGACAGAGACGGAGACAGAGACGGAGACAGAGAAAGAGACAGAGAAAGAGACGGAGACAGAGACAGAGACAGAGACAGAGAAAGAGACAGAGAAAGAGACGGAGACAGAGACAGAGACAGAGACGGAGACAGAGACGGAGACGGAGACAGAGACAGAGACAGAGACAGAGACGGAGACAGAGAAAGAGACAGAGAAAGAGACGGAGACAGAGACAGAGACAGAGAAAGAGACAGAGAAAGAGACAGAGACAGAGACAGAGACAGAGAAAGAGATGGAGACAGAGACAGAGACAGAGACGGAGACAGAGACAGAGACAGAGAAAGAGACGGAGACGGAGACGGAGACGGAGACGGAGACAGAGACAGAGCCAGAGACAGAGACAGAGACAGAGACGGAGACAGAGACAGAGACAGAGACAGAGAAAGAGACGGAGACAGAGACAGAGACAGAGACGGAGACGGAGAAAGAGACGGAGACAGAGACAGAGACAGAGACAGAGAAAGAGACGGAGACGGAGACAGAGACAGAGACAGAGAAAGAGATGGAGACAGAGAAGGAGACGGAGACAGAGACAGAGACAGAGAAGGAGACGGAGACAGAGACAGAGACAGAGAAAGAGACAGAGACAGAGACAGAGACAGAGAAAGAGACGGAGACGGAGACGGAGACAGAGACAGAGAAAGAGATGGAGACAGAGAAAGAGACGGAGACGGAGACGGAGATGGAGACAGAGACAGAGACAGAGACAGAGACGGAGACGGAGACAGAGAAAGAGATGGAGACGGAGACAGAGACAGAGACAGAGAAAGAGACGGAGACAGAGAAAGAGACGAGACAGAGACAGAGAAGGAGACAGAGACGGAGACGGAGACAGAGACAGAGAAGGAGAGGGAGACGGAGACAGAGACAGAGACAGAGAAGGAGACGGAGACAGAGACAGAGACAGAGAAGGAGACGGAGACAGAGACAGAGACAGAGAAAGAGACGGAGACAGAGACAGAGCGCTCTCTGACCTGTGTGTGAAGCGCTCGATCAGGGTCAGTACGGCCGGTTGGCGTCCTTGGGCCGCTTCAGCTGGACTTTGAGCCTCTTCATGCCGATCTGAAAGCCGTTCATGGCCTGAATGGCTGCCTGAGCGCTGGACGGATTATCAAAGCTGACGAATCCTGAGAGACAAACACAGAACAATGCCATCAACAACTGCTGCAAATAACCACATTCATGAAGCAAACTGTGAGCGATGCAGAATAATGAAGCACAAGCCCTGCTGTAATGCACATTCACAAACTATTTCATCAGAGGATTCCTTACGAGCTCAAATATTTACTTCAAGTTGACTTGAAATTTAAAGTTAACTCTTCGATAATTGCACAACACACACGCATGTTCACAGTTTTTTATGATTTAATAGATTTCCTTTAACTTATGAACCCCTCTGCAATTCCCTCACAAACCCTAGTTTGGGAAAAACCCTGATGTAATGGCATGACAAAGAAAAATAAAATAAAATAAAATAAAATAAAATAAAATAAAAATTAAATTAAATTAAATTAAATTAAATTAAATTAAATTAAATTAAATTAAATTAAATTAAATTAAATTAAATTAAATTAAATTAAAAATGGCTTTCAGGATTTTTTTTTTAATCATTTTCAGGATTCACAGATGAATAGAAAGTTCAAAAGAACAGCATTTATTTGAAATATAAATCTTTTGTACCATTATACGTGTTTCTTCATCTTTAACTTTGAAGATGATTTTCTCAATATTTAGATTTCTTTGCTCCCTCAGATTCCAGATTTACAAATAGTTGTATCTCAGACAAATACTGTCTGATCCTAACAAACCACACATCAATGGAGAGATGATTTATTCAGCAAGAAACAGACCCTTGTGACTGGTTTAGTGGTCCTGGGTCACATTCGAGGGGCGTCTTCATGACAGAGTTTGAATGATCTGCGTCTCAGTCACAGACTGTACACGAAACAATCACCGAAGCACATCAGCGCAGCTTCAGAGAGTCAGTGTTCAGATAAACACGGTGATAAATGCAGACCGAGTCTAATTCCAGCGCCGGCTGACATAAGAGAGTAATGAGGGAGAATATGTTCCTCTTCACACCGGAGGAAGCTGATGAAAAAGACCTGATTTAATTTCCTTCCTGAGCAGCAGCTTTATCTGATTTTATCGCAGCTTTAAAGGAGCCGCAGGCTCAGAGCCACAGAAAAAACCACACGCTCCGGTCTGCCAACATCTTAATGAATAGAGGAAAATAAGGTTTAAATGTAAAGATGCAGGAAGAGACCTCAGCATGTGTCGGCGTGAAGGCATTATGAGGAATATAATGATGCACCATGCAGCTGTTATTATCAATAATAAAACAACAACTAAAACTATCACAACTCTGTTAAATCAAATAAAGCTTAATATACTGTATGTAAAAGGAAAAAATATTCATTTACCTTTGTGACTGACTAAATAAAGACCTACCTTTAAATAAATACTAAACTATTAAAAAAAACATTTGTTAATTAAAATATAGCTAAAAAATTAAATATATTTTATATATATATATATATTTGTTTTGTTTTTTGTGAAATAAGAAAGCTGAAAAAAAAAATATATAAAAATAAACTTACTGGTGAAAATTTAATTGAGAAAAAAAAAATTTAACTGGCAAGGCAAATTTATTTATATAGCACATTTCATACAAAATGGTAACTCAAAGTGCTTCACATAAAAAGGAATTAAAATAATCACAATAACCAAAAGAATTAAATTAAATTTTTATTAAATTAAATTAAATTAAATTTTTTTGTTTAAAAAAATATTTCAAATAAATTAAAACAGTTCAGAATAAATAAAAATATATAAATAAAATAAAATAAATAATAACTAAAACTGAAGTAAAACCAAAACAGCAATAAATAGAAATAAAATCTAAACAGTGTAATTGGGGGAAAAATACTTACAACAACGTCAAAAACACAAACAAACCAAATTACTGCAAATTAAACAGAAACTGAGAAATGAAAACTGGAAATGTGAAAATAAAAGCTAATGTATAATTCTTCTATAATACAATATACATCATACTCAAGCAGCGCTGATTATCAATCCTGAATAAAACTGTGACGTGAGGAAGATGATGGATATCAGAGGAATCCTTCGGCCGTGACGAGAGATAATCACATCTTGATTAGTGCCGACGCGGGAAATAAAGGCACTATGTGCTGAGTGAAGCGCGGCATTGTGGGAACTCACCGAAACACTTGCTCTGATTGGTGGCCCGGTCCACGAAGACTTTGGCGGAAATGACGTTGCCGAAGGGCAGAAACATCTGCATGAGCTCCGCGTCGCCGAACTCTTGTGGCAGGTGGTAAATAAACAGGTTACAGCCCTCAGGTCCTGAGACACACAGATGAGATTACACACAGAGCTGTACACAGAAGGACTGATCTCAGTCTTCCAGTGCTTGGCAGAGATCGTGTGCATGACAAACACTGTCAAATTAAAATAGAGTGAACGATAAATATTAACCATAAAAAAAATAGCAAAATAAAAGAGAAAATATACAAATACAAAATAAATATATATTCAATATAATAAAATATTTATACAATAACATAGAAATACAATAAACTAAAAATTAAATAAAAATAATATTAAAATCCAATTAAAACCAAATATACAAATAAATTAAAATCAAACAAAATAACAGAAAATATCAAATCGCATAAAATATTAAATTAATTTTAATTAAATAAAAATGTATAGATTCATTTTAAAATCAAACTGCTGATAGAGTATTGACAGTAGAATAATACATTAAGACAAAAATATATAAAATATAAAATAAAATGTTATATTAATAGCGAATCAAATAAAAAAATTACAAAACATAAAATTAAATAAAGGAATAAAATAAAATAATGTTACAATAAAACTAAATAAAATGGAGCAAATGATAAGAATGAGCATAAAATAATGTTTAATGTTAAAATAAAATAAAACACTAAAAAAGACAAGACAAAATAATATATATATGTATAAAATTAAAAAATATATATTCAATATAGAATCAAGCAAAACTTAAGAATATACAAAAATTAAAAACAATAAAAATATATTAAAATAAATGATAAAATAATATAAAAAACACAACAACACAAGACAAAACTAGTTAATTCTTAATTCTTATTAAACAGTGCTAATGGAGTAAACAAGAATTATTAGTAATATCATAAAAGACAAAAATAAAATAAAACGATAAAATAAGACAAAACATAAGATTAATCAAAACTTTTTTTTTATTAAAACCAAATCAAATAAAGCAAGATGATACATAAATAAAATATAAAACAAAGTAAAAGTCAAAACAAACAACAACTTATTAACAGTAAATTAAATTAAATCAACTAAATGCAATTAATCTTGACAAACTCATTCTTCAGGTCTATGACTCAAGCATTGATTTCTGACAACAGACATGTAGTGATAATTGTTTCATCTCAGGAATACGATATGCTAAATGAATTCTTTCCAGCTACATACAGGATCCTGAGCATGGATGAAGGTCTGATGATTTCTGCTCAGGCTCTGGTGTGATTTCTCAGAGCAGTTATCACCTGTCAGTCACCTGAAGGGGCGGAGTCTCACTAACCTTCCCGCTGTTGCTGGGGGATGATGGCTGGTTGCTGGGGAAACGCTTGGCTGATTGGCGCATAAGCGGCAGGATAGGCTGCTGTAACCCGGAGAGAGAGAGAGAATCACATTAATATTCCTGAATTTAACACATCAACTTACAGCACTGACACTGAATACATGAATAAAAATCATCATCATCATCGGAGCTCCGACTCACCTTCCACCTTTTTTCTTTATAATTGAGGGATTACAGTAATTCACATTTTATTCATGCTGTATGCAAAAAAACAAAAACAAAACAACAACAACAACAAAAAACTACAACCTTACATTAAACAAACATTAGAAATAAAAGCTAACTAAAATAAGTTTAAACTGAATCACCAAAATGACTATATATATAAAATACATGAATTCTAATAAATTCTAAATTAACATTATTATTAATAAAAACTGTAATACTGTAATAACTGTAATAGAACTTAATTTAATTATAATTTAAAATATTAGTAAAAACTGTAATAGTATACAAAAAACACTAAAATAACACTAGTAAGTGGTGTAATATTAAAGTACATAAAGTTTACATAAAAAAATTAAAATATTAGTGAGAACTGTATTAATAGATACGTAATACTAAAATTACTGATAAGCATTGTGTTAAACTGTTGCATTTGTAGTTCATAAAACACTTTTTGCTAAACACAACACACACTTTTTTATGTAACTCAAACATCTAACAGGAATTAATATTATGGCGAAGGTGTTTGCAAATGTTTGCTTTTGAGATGTGTTTGTGATATTTTGAATGCAGTGCTTAATTTTGCAAGAGATTATGTGCAATTCTTGGATTTGTGTGTAAAGTTTTGAATATTTTTGTAAGCAGTTTAAAAACTGTAAAATGAAGTCACATGACAGTAAACTGTTGGTGGAAATGCTGATCCAGAAAACACATGAAGACATAGATTCTCAGAAAAAAAAAACCTTCAGGAGAGTTAAGAAAAACAAACCAACATAGATTCACCTGCATAGTGCTGCACAC
>NC_081777.1:31911620-31914120 GCF_963082965.1 Carassius carassius | reverse complement strand
TTCACCCCGATCTGAGCTGCGATGCCTGGTGGAGTGCTGGTGCCTGGTGTAAAAACAAAACTATATATATATATGTATATATATAAAGCCATTAAAGGTCTGTGCTACGGCTGTCAGTCGATTAAAACATTTAATCGCGATTAATCGCATGATTGTCATAAGTTAACTCATGATTAATCGCAACTTAATCGCACATTTTTATTTGTACCTTAAATTAATACTTTAAATTAATACTTAGGCATGGACAAATATGGAAGCTTTATGCAACATAGAATATGAAAACTAGACATGTTTCAAATGTTTTTCAAATAACTTGTTCATTACACAAATGAAAACCAGGTTCCCATACTTCTCTTTCTTTGCACTGAGCAATTTACTTACACAAGCCTGTTTACATTATTGGCAGGACAGAGCAGCTCACTTCTTCTGAACATGCAAAATGGACATTTATTATTTATTATTCCATTTGTTTGCCCACATACTTTAATTTGATGCAGCCAACTTCTCAATAAAACTGTTTTCATTGTTATATTTTACTGTATTTGTTGTTGGGCAACCAAATTAATATTAAATAGTGACTGAAACGGGACCTATTAAGACTTTATAAATATGTAAACCTGCACAAAAATCCTGATTTATAATCAAGCTGTTGTCTGATGAAATCATATACACATAAGATACTTGCATGTAAAATTAGAGAAGCAACATATGGCCCTATCATACACCCATGGGCACTAATTCACTCCATTACAGAAATATAAACTGAGAAGCATTTGATTGGCTCCTATTGTACTGAAGCCTGTTTGTCCACAGGAGGCCAGGTCTCAGTGTTAATAAGCGTTTTCTCATGTCTCGGTCACAGACTCGTCTCTCCACTGCCCTTCTAACACTGATAGCTCAACTTCCTTCGGCTTTCCTCCAAGGGCATTTCAGACGTGCCAGATTAAAGCTGACGGGCAACAAGAGTGTGTGTCCACATCACGGATTATCAAAGCGGGAAACTGACAGTCGAGAGCGAGAGGAAGAACTTTAATTAATTCCTCGTGACCCTTCGTCTGAGGTGTCAGCGGGCTTTTGTAGCTGGACGCTTAAAGTTGTGCAGAAGCACATCAAGGGAGTGTGTGTGTGTGTGTGTGTGTGTGTGTGACAGGGGGTCAAACTGGGGTCTGGGATTATCCGTCACAAATCTTCACGTCTGTATTCTTCAGTCAAGGACTCTCTGGTCAAAGGCATCAGATTGGTTTTGTTCCCAAGTTCATCCTCAAACTGAGATGGATCATTTCCCACACTGTAAAACCCGACAAGTAAACTTAAATCAAACCGTTTGAGTAAACAGATTGCCTTGATTTAAACCATGCAAGTTTTAAAACTAGTGATTAACTGAGTGCTGATTGAGAATTAGTAATGAACAGCTGCTGTTATTGTTTCATTTGAAGTAACCATGTTAGAGATCAGTGTTTGCTTTAGTTGGGCTCTTAACCCTTGACTTCTGTCTTAGTGTTTTCTCTGGCTGTTATAACCGTGTGTTTCTAAAACACTGTTGTAACTCAAAAGCCCAGAAGAAATGCCATCAGGTGTTAACCTGTACCTAGGCGTAGGTTGTTATACTTTATATTGGTGATGATAATCATCAATTATTGAACTGTACTGAGTCTAATCTCTGATGAAACAGGTGTTGTGTAATTTGATTGATTATAGTAAATGGATGCTAAGAGCCAGTGGTTCTGTGATAATCAGATAATACAAAGACTTTCCAAACAGTTTGGACTTCTATGGTGTCAGTTAATCACACACAGACATCAATAATCAGAATATGAACCTCAACAATGGTGACCATAAAAAAAATGCTGCAGAGCGTGCTGGGAGCCATGGATGAGTTTTGTACTACAATAGTACCCAGCATGCATTGCAGCATGTTTTTTTCGTCACCATTGTAGAGGTTCATATTCTGATTATTAATGTCTGTGTTTGACCAACTACTGGCATAGAAGAAAAATGTATGTGTACAAAATGTTTGTAAAGTCACTTTTATATTAACTGATTATCACAGAACCACTGGCTCCTAGTGTCATTTTTTACTAGAACCACTTCTACAAATTACACAACACCTACTTCATCAAAGATTAGACTCTGTACGGCTCAATAATTGTGAATAATTATCATCACCAATATAAAGTATAACAACTTACACCTAGGTACAGGTTAACACCTGATGGCATTTCTTCTGGGCTTTTGAGTTATGACAAATGTGTTTAGAGCCCAACTAAAGCAAACACTGATCTCTAACATGGTTACTTCAAATGAAACAATGAATCAACATCTAAACCTTAGTTCATTCTCAATAAGATCTTCTGTAGACGGCTGACAGAAATAAAGTCAGTCTGGTTATTAATAAGTGGAGCTGGTGATGCTGTTGGAAGTGGAAGTGGAAGTGAAGTGACATTCAGCCAAGTATGGTGACCCATACTCAGAATTTGTGCTCTGCATTTAACCCATCCGA
>NC_081777.1:31886620-31904120 GCF_963082965.1 Carassius carassius | reverse complement strand
TGTTAAAGCTGAAGTGTGTAACTCCAGC
This sequence comes from Carassius carassius, assembly GCF_963082965.1. Classification (NCBI taxonomy): domain Eukaryota; kingdom Metazoa; phylum Chordata; class Actinopteri; order Cypriniformes; family Cyprinidae; genus Carassius; species Carassius carassius. The sequence goes on along the minus strand of NC_081777.1, from coordinate 31,904,092 downwards.
TGTACTATCATCATGACACAGAAATAATGTCTGCATCCCAACAAGTTTTAAACACTCCCGCCAAATAATCAAACAAGCAAACAGATAAGCATCTGACAAATGCACAAATGCAAAATAAATGTGCAAAATGCATCCATGTGACAATTGAATGCAAGCATATGGAGCAGTATGCATTATGTCTATAAGTTAAATAAAATTGTTTTCACATGATTTCAGTCTACTGCATGTTAAATAAAGTTATCTAGGGTTGAAAAAATGTTCATTTTTTATGCTTGATATCACTAACTTCCAGTTAGGGTCACATCAAGAGCATTGAATTGCATACTGCATATTTAAATACATAAGACAACTACTTAAACCGTGTTAATTAATATGCATGCAAAAATAAACCATAACCATGCAAGTTAACTAGAAACAAGTTCTTATTTTCAAAGACAGACTGGCAGGAAAATTTAATATCTCCTGAGTAACATACAAACATATACTACAATACATAAAGCACATGATAAAAGAAAAATATTAAAATCTCAGATCGAGGTCAGACCGCTTACTAGTAAATTTTTAGTGCACATACTGGAATATTTATGTTTAGTTTCAATAACTTGTGTAGCACATTAGTCAAGGAAATATAATTAGATGATATAATTGTATATGTACAGATATGCAGGTAATAACCCCAGCAGAACTTTGTTAATAAAAATATTCCAGTGAATTTTCCGTTTTGTATGCAATGATGTCAACTTGAGACGTCAACCACCGATAAGCTATTACTAAATATAATATAGAAACTTTAATTTCCTGTAAAGCTGCTTTGCAACGATTTGCATCGTAAAAAGCGCAACACAAATAAACTTGAATTGAATTGAATGTCCAATTCAAAAGGGAGTATAATTCGCAATGATACGTTCTGGAAGGTGCATCAGTAATAAAACACATCTAATTGCTCCAGAACAATTTTACGTGCATTTCTATTAGGGTTGCAAACGGGTGGAAAATTTCCCGGAAAATTTTCTAAAATTCCTGTAATATTCCAAAATATCTGGAATGTTTCAGAAATGTATTGCAACCCTAATTTCTATGTTTCACATCACCTTTATCAAACAGTAGTTTCAACCAGATAAGTATTTCTTGGCTGGTGAACACATATATTTTGAAATAGAAAACTAAGTCTAGAAATAACTTTCTTCTGGAGACTGAACTTATGTGGTTCAAATGTCTAGACTAGCAAACTATGGTGGTTAATCAGCGAGTTATGTCACTGTAAGCGAAACGCAGGCCCGAATAGTCATGTGTTTGGGTAACAGAGGCGTAATGAGGGTTGATGGCGGTGTGTCAGAGAGTTGTGTCGGTGCTGACCCTTACTGGCCCCATCAGGCCCCCGCAGCACGGTGCACTCCTCTATCTGTCCGAACGAACCGAACAGACGCCGCACATCTTCTTCACCCTGCTGCTTCCCCAGCATGCCCACAAACAGCTTCCGGTCTTCTGACAGAGAGAGAGAGAGAAACACATTATTTCACATTCACTCATTATTTATATTACCTCGTATTTTTCACCAAAGACTGCAGAAATACAAAGACTATACTATGAATGGGAGAAACTGCAACACGCAGTATGGCAGAATAGTTCGGATAAGACAGAGATATTAATTATTGGTCCAAAAAACACTACACCGAATCTTGTAGATTACAATCTGCAACTAGACGGATGTACTGTTACTTCCTCTACAGTCAAACATCTGGGTGTTATATTAGACAGCAACTTGTCTTTTGAAAATCATATTTCCCATGTAACAAAAACTGCATTCTTCCATCTTAGAAACATTGCCAATCTATGAAACATGTTATCTGTTTCTGATGCAGAAAAGCTAGTTCATGCATTCATGACCTCTAGACTGGACTATTGTAATGCACTTCTAGGTGGTTGTCCTGCTTCTTCAATAAACAAGCTACAGGTCGTCCAAAATGCAGTGGTTAGAGTCCTTACCAGGTCAAGAAAATATGATCATATTACCCCAATTTTACAGTCTCTGCACTGGCTACCTATTAAGTCCCGTATCAGTTACAAATTATCATTACTTACCTATCATTACTTTAGCTCCTGCGTACCTAACTAGCCTTCTACCACGCTACAACCCATCACGCACCCTAAGGTCACAAAACGCTGGACTTTTGGTAGTTCCTAGGATAGCAAAGTCCACTAAAGGAGGTAGAGCTTTTTCACATTTGGCTCCCAAACTCTGGAATAGCCTTCCTGATAATGTTCGGGGTTCAGACACACAGTTATATCGCGCTTATGATTGGCTGGTCTAGCTTGAGAAATAAAACTATTAAACGCTATTTGATCATAAGAAACAAAATTCAAAGGGCAGTTGATTTCAGATTGTTGTTGTTTGATATAGATACGTAATTTAATTGTGAGTTTATAAGGCAGTTTTTGAGATTTCAGGATTCCCCCGTTGACAAGACAAGCAAGTGGCGAGTCGTTTCCATAACAACAAGTAATAATAAATATACACAGCACACATGCATATGTTATGTAAACAAAAACTTTGATTTTGGATGCGGTTAAATCGTGATTAAGCGTTTGTCAGCACTAATTATAAGATACGTCAGAGCAACTTTCTTCCAGTTAAAACAGCCCAGACTTAATTTTATTCTGGAACTAAACTTAAACCTTGTCTGTGAAACCAGGATTACCTTTCATATAAGTTTACAGTAAAATGCTGATAAATGACAGATATTTTAAGCATATACACATTTTTATAGAAAAAACTAGATCTAATATTTGAGGCATTTTACTCCTCAAAAAAATGCATCTTGTTTTAAAAATGCATAAGCATTCGTTCCGGAAAAGAAAAACAAAAGGCAAAAGACAAAATAGTAATAAATCTTTTTTTGTTGTTGTTGTTGTTTGTTGAGAAAGAAACAGCTAATTCTCCACAAGACAAAATTACAAAAATATAAACCTTTAAAATATATTTAAAGTTTTTTGTTTGTTTGTTTGTTTGTACCAGATTTGTACTTTAAAAGCAAATTGACTTGTGTCCTGTTGTTGGAAAAAAATATGATCAAAATTAGGTGATTTTATGCTATTAAAAGATCCATGGCGTCAGACAAATAAACTACATCCAAAGGACTTTTTGCAAATACTTGCTTTAAACATAAACACACCTAACTTTAATACTTTTTTAATTATAATAATATCCTAAGTCAAGTAAATGCACCTTCATTTAGGCATTTATTCAGGAAAAGACAAAACACAAAATAAGACAAAAAATACGGAGTGATGAAATCTTCTTTAGCATTAAAGACACTTATACAAACTTTCAGAAATGCTGATGAATTTGTGATTTCAGAAATCAATTCTATCCATCAAACACTCCTTCAGATTTCTGTATTATACAAGTCTGTTTTACTGTACTTTCTGCTGCTTAATTGAATGTTCGTACAGAAAAGGCACTTGCGCGCTGTGTTAATATCATAATCCTTTCATGCCAATGAAATAGCTGGAGAGCTAGTAATCAGTATTTCATGCCTTGATAACCACATTTTATGGTTTTGTCGGATCTTTTTTAAACTGAACTGAGTAGAGAAAAATAGCTGAAGACGTCAAAAAGTTCAAAGGAAGAAAACGTATAAAGCACAATGTGAACATGAGAAAATCACAGTTGGATTCTCGGTTTCAGGTTTGTAATGCTCTACAAAAGCACATTATAGACTGCTTTTCCTGTGATGTGAGCTTGCTTCGTTCATCTCAACACACATTCATCAGTTCTCCCTCAGCACTTCATCTCTTCTGCCTGACAGCTTGTATTCTCTCCACATCCAGTCTTACATAAGAAGCTTTAAAGGAGCTTGCTCTGGTGTGACCCCAGACTCATCATCTGTCTTCTCTACTGTACCAGAGCTTTACATTATGCATACAAACTCTCAGAGAGCTTCGGGACACGACGCTCATCCTGAGAAGAAGAGATCAGAGACCGTCACTCTCACTCAACACAAGACATCTGAGATACAGCTGAGATATAGCTAAGATACGGCTAACATATAGCTGAGACATAACTGAGATATAGTTGAGATATGGTCAAGATACAACTGAGATATAGCTCAGATATGGCTGAGATATAGCTGAGATACGGCTAACACAATTCCACAAAAATATTGGGATGTTTTCACATTGATAATAATCAGAAATGTGATGTAATCAGAATGATTTCTGAAGGATCATGTGTCACTGAAGACTGGAGTAATGATGCTGAAAATACAGATTTGATAACTATAAAGAAAAAATCAACACGCATGTATAGAAGTCTCTTTACACTAGCAAAGATCTTAGATAATAACAACAGACATTTATGTAGAGAAGTCTTAAAGTACTGTATGATTATTATGACTAATGATGCACAAACATTAGAACTGGACCTCTTGAGAAAAATAAAACACTATAAAAGTTTATTACAGCATCTGCTCACTGCAAAAAACAATAACAAAAATTCACTCTTTCTTCCTTGACATTTTTGCCTTGCTTTCTAGTATAAATAACATCTACAAATTCACGAATAAGGATGCATTTACTTGAAAAGTAAATTGATTTAAGATTTTCTTTTAAGACGATTTGTTCACTGTCTGTCTCTCATTATGTGTCGGCTTCTCTGTGCTCTCGATCAGGAACTGAGGCTTCGCACACACCAGGGACCACTCGTGCACCCCATGTCATCTTTACAACTAGCCATAAGCGCAATAACGACCGTTTCTGACATGTTAGTCTATGCTGAGAAAAATGGAATAAGCCAGAGAGGATGATGGGAGTTCCTGGAGCGTTCCTCAGGGATGGATGGGAGAGAAATTGAATTTACAGTCCGTTGTCTTTTCATTCCCGGACCTATGAGTTATATATGCACCATCTCGACATCTGTGGTACTCGCGCTAACGTACAGGAGACGGATCACTATTAATTAGCGTGCACGCCTGACCTGAGCTGCACTTTAGAGACGCTCGACTGCAAAGTGCAGCGTAATAACCGGCTCATAGAGGCTTTCAGAGCCACGGACGCTGATCTCAGACACAGAGAGACATGACGTCATTCATCTCTCACACACACACACACACACACACACACACACACAGACACACACACACACACACACACACAGGCAGCTGGAATTTGTTAAAGGAATCAAGTTTACAGTGTCATTATTGGATATAAATTTACACAGACAAAGTAGAAAACTAGAAAGGAGCTTATTACAGTAACTCTTAATTATTTATGTATATTTTAATGCATATTTCTTTTTAAATTTATTTTATTACCATCAATCTATCAATATTGGCATTGACAGAAGCCATTGTGAAAAATGTAGTATCCGTGCATCACTAATAAAACATTATTTTGTACCCACAAGAGAGCAAAAAATTTGATTGATTTCTGATACAACAATGAAACCAAATAGGACAAACAAACAAAACAAAACATGGCACAATAATCATTTATCATAATAATTTTTTTTCATAATCATGAATGCATGATCTTGTTTTCTTAATCAGTCTCATATTAACATTTTAGACTTGTGGCTCTACTTTGAAAATATGTGAATGTTTATTCTGTTACATTCAAACCGCAGTCATCTAGACCGAGTCAAATATTCTCTTCAATCACTCGTTTCTCATCAGTGTCCATCTCTCTGCATGTGTCGAGTCTTTCTTCAGAGCAAATGGTCTGGAAAATAAGAAGCTGTCAGTGACCATGTCTAATAGATGACGAGCGACCCGGCTTCTTAATGTGAGCGCAGAAAAAAAGAAATAAAGAAATCTAAAGAGTCATCAAAACACCACTGACATCTGACAGCCGGCTGCCTGAGAGTCTTTTCACTGCAGCCAAATGAATGGATGCACAAACAACATCAACATGCCAGATTTATGGATGAAGAATGTGTGCTGATGTCTGATGTGCTGAAGGATGTTCACGCTGCTCTCTTCTGAGTGTGTGAGTAAATGATGACAGAATGTACATATTCAGATTTTTAAACTAGATTCTCTCTTCCCTCCTTTGTTTGCAAATGTCATTCCAACAAAAAAAGAAAGTTTAGTGGTTTCTATGTCATTCTTTTACTCTAGAAACTCACAAAAAGTTGTATAGAATTTATATCCCATAATTCTGAGTTTATATTCCACATTTTCAAGTTTACATCTCACAACTCTAATCTAGTATCCCGCCATTCCAAGATTATATCCCGCAATTCCAAGTTTTTATCCTGTAATTCCAAGTTTATGTCCCGTAATTCCAAGATTATATACCGCAAGTCTTAGTTTGCCTTTCAATTCCGTGTTTATATCTCGCAATTCCATGTTTATATCCCTCAATTCCAAGTTTATATCCTCTAATTCCAAGTTTACATCCTGCTATTTCAAGTTTATGTCCCGTAATTCCAAGATTATATACCGCAAGTCTTAGTTTGTCTTTCAATTCCGTGTTTATATCTCGCAATTCCATGTTTATATCCCACTATTCCAAGTTTATATGCTGTAATTCCAAGTTTATATCCAGCTATTTCAAGTTTATGGCCCGTAATTCCAAGATTATATACCGCAAGTCTTAGTTTGCCTTTCAATTCTGTGTTTATATCTCACAATTCCATGTTTATATCCCACTATTCCAAGTTTATATCCTGCAATTCCAGGTTTATATCCCACAATTTTGAGTTTAAATGCCGCAATTCTGAGATTGTCTTTCAATTCCGAATTTAAATCTCTTAATTCCGAATTAATATCCCACGATTCCAATTCTGAGTTTATATCCCTCAATTCCAAGTTTATATCCTGTAATTCCAAGATTATATACCGCAAGTCTTAATTTGTCTTTCAATTCCGTGTTTATATCTCGCAATTCCATCTTTATATCCCACTATTCCAAGTTTATATCCCAAAATTTTGAGATTAAATGCCGCAATTCTGAGATTGTCTTTCAATTCCGAATTTAGGTCTCTTAATTCCGAATTAATATCCCACGATTCCAATTCTGAGTTTATATTCCTCAATTCCAAGTTAATATCCCAGGATTTTCGAGTTTATGTGCAGCATTATTGAGTTTTTATCCCACAATTCTGAGTTTTCGCTCAATTCCAAGTTTCCCTTTACTCTGAATTAATATCTAGCAATTCCAAGTTTGTCTCGCAATTTCGAGGTTGTATCCTACAATTCAGAGTTTCAAAATTATCAAAATTAAAAGTCAGAATTGTGAGATAAAAAGCTGACATCTAGTGTCAGAAACAAGCTTCCATAAATGTGGCACCAACTCAACCTTGGAAATAATGACACAAAAAAGCTTGCAAACAAGCTGTTGCAGACGATAAACGCTTTGTGCCGAGGGGCTGTGCTGTGCTGTGCAATGAGTGTGTGTGTGTGTGTGTGTGTGTGTGTGTGTCTGTGTGTGTGTGTGAGAGTGTGTGTGTGTGTGTGTGTGTGTGTGTGTGTGTGTGTGTGAGGGCAGCACATCACAGAGCTCTATGGCACCATTGGGCCAGTGGCTGGTTCTGGCACTGACACATTGGCATTCATCTAAACCACATTATGGGCAAAAACCCAGACGCCCAAAACTATGATGAAGTTGCATCTGTTCACCAAACTGCACCAAGAAAAAAGGCTCATATTTTTCAGTTAAGTCACATCACTGTAAAAGCACACTTGGATGCTTGAACCATGAAGAAAATCCAGGAAATGTATACAAATTTAATGCACCTAATCAACGGCTAGATAAGGAAATCCAAGTGTCAGTGCAAACAAATACAAATTGGGAGGCACCTTAATGTGTGTGATTTCTAGCGAACACTCAACTTGAATGCAATGCAATTCACTTCGGCTAAATGCATGAATATAAGTCATTCTGTGCGATTTTAAATTCCAAGACATTTTGGGTTCATGTTAACCCAGCACTATAGTCCTATTCAAACAATATTTTAGTTAAATGAAAAGGTCCAGCATGTTAGATCAAACATTTAACCAAACGCAGCTTAGTCACCAAAATGCACCTGCATTATTTAAAGTCTACACTATATACCCAAACTTCTCCATCATCACACTCAGTGGGAGTTTCTCGTCTTGAGTCTTATTTGCATATTGAGTGGCAACTTGCCCAGCGACAGCCAATCCAGAACAGCCTCCAGGATGGTTTTTCCCAGCAGTCACTGCGTTTGCACCTGCTGAGGTTAGAGAGCGTCTGTTAGCGTCCGTCAATCTCTGATTCTGACAGAACCGCCAGAAAAGGACAGACATCATGGCAGAATATTAAAGACTAAAGGGAACTAGTCACTCGGGATAAACACGATCAGGAGGTTTTCAAAAGAGTGAAGATGGGAGAAGAGAAGAGAAAATGATAAGAGGAAACATTTATGAATGTAAGAGGTTAAACACATGCTGAATATCTCAGAAAAATCACTTTCAGTTTGAAAGCAGAAAACATTTACTGTAAAGTGCTCAAGTCAATGGATCAAAATACAGAAGACTCGTTATGTAAAAAATCTGACACACATCTCTCTATTTTAGTATATTTAATGGCGCGTTTCCACCGAGTGGTACGGTACGGTACGGGTCGGGTCGGTACCCTTTTATTTGCGTTTCACTGCCAAAAGTTGAGAATGGTACCAAAAAGCCGAACCGTACCGTACCACTTTTTGGGTACCCTTCCGTTGGGTACCTAGCACAGTGGAACGGTACTAAAGGGTGGAGCTAGACTCACTGCAGAACGTTGATTGGTTGACAGAGAATCGTCATTTGCGCGTGCCGCAAGGGGAAAGACACAACACACGAGGCGCCATTTTTAAATTACAACAACGTCGCAACAATGTCGCCGCGCATGACGTCAAGCTACTTTCCGTCATACACCACGCCTATCAAGTAAGGGTACTGTTGGCGGTGGAAACGCTAGCCAAATCATGGTTAACAGACCTGACCCGTACCGACCCGTACCGTACCGTACCGTACCACTCGGTGGAAATGCGCCATAATATGACAGCTGTATAAAGTTATTTAAATAATATTTTATTCTCTTCTCTATTGTTTATATAAAGAATAATTGTATCTCCTCCATATAAAACAGTTGCATGTTTTGCATTTACTAATTAATAATTAATTTAATATAAATAAATAATATAATAATAATTTCTTTACATATGATTCCTTTGGCTCAGGATGATCTCTGGCAGAAACGCCTTCAGTCTTTAACTCACAATATTTTTGGGAATAATCACACCAGCTTTAATATTTGCACATCACTCATCATTTTTGGTTTTAAATATTTGTCTTTGATTTCGGCTCATTAAAGCCACCGGAGCCTCATTAAATCAAATATTCGGTCAATTAAAGTCTAAATCCTGTATAAATTCGGGGAAATAAAAGGTCGTGAAATAAAGCACGGAAACCCAAACACATTAAACCAATATTAATTCACCCAGAAATGCAATTTCTGTCATCATTTATGTAGTTTTTCTATTGTTTCAGCTACAGTATATATGTTCTATAATGTTTAATAATTGCATTTTCATATTTTATTAACAACCAGTTTATAATTTGTAAATTAGGTATTAAGTTATTTACTGCAAATCACTTCAAATAATAATAGTTTTAAAAACTGAATAATAGAAAAATATATATTTTTTTTTTTAATATTTACAAATAAATGAAATTATATTTAGATTTATAGACATGTTTACATGGAGTATACTCTATATACAAATTGGAAACACATTAATAATTACCTTTATACAGTTTGCAATTAATGTTTTTATCAAATGCATCATAGAGCAACTGATTGACTCCAATGTAAAATAATTTTTCATACAAACAATCTAAAATAAAAAAGAACAGAACCAAACAGAATGGTCACATTAAACAAAATATATATATATTTTTTTTTAATTTTTGTTTATTTGTTATTGATTACAGTAATAAAATATTAAATGAAAGCAAAATGATGCATCACTAGTTTTTGCAACACATTAAGCTCATTTTCAGATGTGTTTTTAAGTATAATTAGGTTTGGTGAATTAATCACATTCTAGAAAATTAAGTAAACAAGCAAATAAATTATGACAGAATTTCTCTTTTCTCTCACAACACGTCAGGACAGATTCACTCAGAGCACAAATAAAGAGTAATGAAGCCACACACACACACACACACACACACACAGTATATCTGACTGTCTGAGTAAAGTCTGATCCACAGGACTGATTATAAAGACTTAACTAAAATAATAAGATGAAACACAGCTCAACCTGAACGCATTCAGATATGAATCAGTTCAAACGTTTTTAAGTTTTTGAAAGAAGTGACCAAGGCTGCATTTATTTGATCAAAAATACAGTAAAAATGTAAAATAAATAGTAATTTTTCAGTGTTTTCTATGTGGAAATATTGTACAAATTATTTTATTGTTGCGATAAAAGCTGCGTTATTAACTTGCTGAAGAAAGCTGAATAAAAAATGTATGATTTATTTAAAAGATGAAAAATAATATTAAATTAAAAAAAATAAAAATAATAATTAAAATGTAATATGAAGTGACATTTTTAATTAGTCCATTGCCTTTTGTGTCATCTATTATCTATTTGCTTCTGTTAAAATAAAAATGATAAATTAAACAAATAATATTCATAAAAACAATACATTTGATTGAAGATTAAAATAATAAACTGTTAAAATAATTTATAAATAATAATATATTTATAAAAAATATATTTTGAAGTGAAATTTTAAATTAGTCTATTTTATAGTTATTTTTTCCCTATTAGATGAGAAAAGTCCTCACACATCTCAAGAGATCTCAACAATGTCTCAAAGTATGCTGGGATACCAAAATGTCAATCACTTGTCAGATCTATAATCAATTACTCAATTTTGTAATTAATATCCTAAAAATAATTCTTTAGTAGTTGGTAGTAATAACTGTGCTATTTTGGGACACCATGAATATGAATACAAATATGAAATGTTATAAGCACATTTTAGTTCCAAAATAGCACAGTTACTACTATTAAGTACTAAAGAATTATTTTTAGGATATTAAGTGTAGTGCACAAAAATAGAGCACTGGAAGCATGATTTTTTTGACCGACAAAACCTTCTGTAAAAGCACAGACAAACGCAGAGAATGAAGAGCAGGTGCAGGTCAACACAGATGCTGCTTCTGATGTAGAACGAATGCAGCTGGAGCTCGAGCACATCACCTGCTGAAACCTGCGGCTCCTTCGATCCGAGCCGAACAGATGGAGAGTCAATGGAGGCAAGTGACCTAAATCAACGGCCACTCCGACACACCAGTCACTCGGCCCGTGTGTGTGTGTGTGTGTGTGTGTGTGTGAGAGAGAGAGAGAAAGAAGGTTAATTACCTCCTCGTCCTTCACTGTCGGCCGGTTTCACCTGGATGGGCCGGTTCATCTGAATAAGAAAGAGAGAGAGAGATGTTAGAACTGTGTGTGTGTGTGTGTGGATGCCTTTAGAGTCACAAGAGCGTCAGATAAATAAACCAACGTGTCACGAAACCACACGTGCACATGTGTGATTGTGGCTTGTTTCTTTGATTCAATCCTTCTGCTGATCTCCAGTCAAACTAGACGCTGCAATCGAATATAATAATAATGATCAATCTAGATAAATTCAAATTTAGCAAATCGATAGCGCTCATTAAATGACACATTTGACAGATTTGTAAAACGATCAAATCTAATAAATTAGTACATTTGATGAGTAATGTTATAATTGCATTTATTTTAAAACATAATAATAATAAAATAATCGTCAGAACTTAACTAAACCATGCACATAATTGTGTGTGCATGTATATATATATATATATATAAATTGCGTATAGAGACACAACACAAAAAATATTGTTCTATTACTAACATGTAGGGTATATATATATATATATATATAAGGATAAATAGAAAAAATTGATATGGACATAAATTAACACGGAAAATGCTAATAAAAACAAATAGAAAATAATAAAACAAAAAGAATGATAACTAAAAAGAAACTTAATTTTTGCTAATTGATAATGTTACTAAAATGAAAAATCAAGTTGCAAAATAATAAAATATAATAAAATGATGGATTTGATAAATAGATCTGTTAGAAATGCTAAATATGTGCTTAAGAAATTATCATTTTATTTCCTCCATTGCTTTTCTAATATCCGTTGCTCATTTGTTTCTCAGATGAGAAAAGAGCACACACATCTCAAGACATCTCAACATGTCTCAGGCAACGAAGGTCAGAAATATTGCGCTTGTCTTATCGATGACAAAACTGAAACTGTAACTGAACTCAGCATGTATTCTCTGAACAAGCCTTAATATTTCATGCAGTTTTCTCCGCTGGTTTTCCGGCAGAACAAAGCGAGGTGTGTGTCACAGAGTCGGGTCGGACTGAGACCCTGCGAGACGTTCTGTCTTTCTCTGATTCGCTGCATCTCAGGACTGAGTTAAAACCCCTGCAACAGGACTCATTAAGCAGCACAGGGTACACTGGGAGTTGCTAAGTCTGCGGGCTGCAATCCAGCCAAACGGCTTCACCATAACTTCCACTGTGTGTCCAATGAGGTTAAAGGAAAAACTCCAATTATTCACCAGAACCCCAGAACAACCCCCACCTCCGTCCCACTTTAATGTCCTCTTTTACTCAGTTTGACAAAAAGTTTTGTGCCATCACTGAGAGCCGGCGGCCAGATACACCTCTCACACACACACACACACACATGCAAACAGCCCACATGAACAAACACACATACATGGACCACATACAAACAACAAAAACACAAAGTCTCTGGCCTCCAAGATGCTTCTTTATGCAAACAGGATATCAAAATAAACCAGGCTTACTGTAGTTACTCAAACTAAATTCATAAAAAAAATAAAAACCAGTCCTCATTTTCATTTTTGATGTACTAAAACAACTAAAACTGCAAGAAGAATGATAAAAAACTGCATAGACATAGAAAAAACGAACAAAAACTAAAAAAAAAAAAAAACGATAAGAGAATCTCGATAATAAAAATCAAATCAAAGCTTATACAATTTTAAACATTTCTCAAATTCCCTCCATGTGCATTGGATAAAAGCATTTTTAATCTCAAAACTTTTATAACCTGTAATTAATTGACACCATGTGAACTATGCAAGAGCACAATCACGAAAACCACTAAAAATACCCGAAACATTTATGATCCCATACAAATAATAACAATGGCTGAATTTCACTCTGACATAAGAAAAAAAACAGACACAAACTGATAGAATAAGACAACGTTTACAGATGAAAATAACACACACAAGCACATACTAGGTAACAGATCCAAGAGATACAAGATGGATACAAGAAGAAAAGTTAAACACACACACACACACACACACACGTTCGCTCTGGCTGATGAACTCGTGAGTGCTGAAGGAGCCATTTCTCTCAAAGAGAAACACAGTGTGAGTCCCAGTAGAGTTCAAGTGCTTCATCTCTGTCTCTCTCGCGCCCTTTGGCCTCAAAAACCAATATGACTCCCTGCACACACTCCTAATGGCTTGATCAATGCTGACAAATAGACCAGAGCTCGTGTCTCTCCTCCACACGCTCTATTACTCCACCAGCGCTTCCTCCTGTCATCATACATGCTGCGCTTTATTACAACACTTCTACAGAGCAGACGAGATGAGGCAAGACTAGACCAGGTCAGATGTGAGAGAGGATACAAGATTTCAGAAGAGACAAGAAAAGATATGAGAGGAGAAGAGAATATAGCTGAGTTAAAGATAAAAGATTTGAGAAGAAAAGATAAGTTATGAGATGCAAGAAGATGTGAAACGAGAAGAATAGATGAGAAGAGCAGAAAACAGAAGAGAAGAAGAAGAGATGTCAAGAGACAAAAAGAAACGGTACAAGAAGAGAAGATATGAGAAGAAAGTATTTGATAATAGACAAGAAAAGAGGAAATATGTGAGTTGAGAAGACAAGAAAGAAAATACAAGATGATACGAGAAGATTTAAGAAAAGGAGATATGAGAAAATACAAGATAATAGAAACCGTGATACAAGATAAAAGAAGAAGAAATATGCAACAAGATGAGAAGACAATGTAACACTTTAAGGTGTTCGCTACATGTTACATGTACTCACTATTATAATAACAATAAATGATGCATAATTACGTGCAAGTATTGTAACTCTAACCATACAGTAAGAGCATGTCGTTCATTAATAATCCTCTATGAATACACTGTAACCAGGACACCTTAAAATAAAGTGAACCGAAGACAACAATAAGACAAGAGCTGGTTACACTGTTTTGGACTCGTTTAAAAAATAACAGCTGCATTTACCTGCTCACAGCATTCTCTATTTCTCTTTACCATGATAAGTGTGTGTGTGTGTGTGTGTGTGTGTGTGTGAGCTGCTCGCTCCTTCAAATTGCCTGTCATGTCCTGTAGAGCGTGGAGAGGCCTACTCGTCTCTCTCTCTCTCTTACACACACACACACACACACACACACTCGCAGCGGTTGCATTGGTGCATGCGGTGTGTGTGTGGAGGCTGCTGTCAGGTTAAATGCAGCAGGAGGGTGTGAGGAATATTTTTAGATGGCAGCAGGTTTCCTTTCTGGAAGAAGAAAATGAGTAAAACCACTTCATCGGCCCGGTCAGAGACTCTGTAAAGCTCAGGACGGATGGGAGTGTAATCACAGCGGGACGGGGACGCAGCACACTACATTCGCTTTATGGGCAGAGAAAGAGACACGACTAACAGATGACTCACAGAGACAGGACACTTTATGAGGGACAGAGACGAACCCAGCAGACAGGACACCAGACCAAAAATACAGACGAGACAAGAGACAAGAAGAGAAGAATGAGATCTAATGAGAACTATTTTCTTATTTCTGATCCTGGATCACAAAACCATCATAAGGGTCTTTTTAAAAAAAAGGGAGAGATGTATACATATCAGAAAGCTGAATAAATCATCTCTCCATTGATGTGTGGTTTGTTCGGAGGACAATATTTGTCTGAGATGCAACTATTAGAAAATCTGGAATCTGAGGGAGCAAAAAAAAATCTAAATATTGAGAAAATCATCTTTAAAGTTGTTCAGATGAAGTTCTTAGCAATGCATATTACTAATCAAACATTAGGTTTTGATATATTTATGGTAGGAATCTTACTAAATATCTTCAAGGAACTTGATCTTTACATAATATATAAATGATTTTTGGCATAAAAGAGAAATCTATAATTTTTTGGGCTATCGCTACAAATATACCCCAGAGACTTAAGACTGCTTTTGTGCTCCAGGGTCACATTTATTGTTTATAAAAAAAGTATTTATGTAATTATCTACTTAATGATCTAAATATATTTTCTTGTTTTGCACATGTATTATATAATAATTATTTGTTCTTTGTTCATGCGATAGTCAATGCTTTGGCAAGTCATGCCAATAAAGCTCTCTCGAACTGAATCGAAATGAGATGTGGACAACTGTTATGAGATGAGAGAAGAAGAGGCACGATGGAAAAGAGAAGAGAGGAGGCGAGGTGAAACTAGAGAGAGAGAGCAGATGAGGAGAGAAGAAAGAGGAGAGAAGGTGAGACAAAACCAGAAGAGACGAGAGATGAGACGAGAAGAATACTTCACACACACACACACACACACACACACACACACACACGAGCGATCTCACATCAATCTGACTGATAAATATAACACTCAGCACTTTGATGAAGTGCAACAATTATTGTGAAGACGAATGTGTGTGTGTGAAGATAAATGAGTGGATTTGCCCTTGCTAAAGGAGCAAAAATCAACTGAAGAGCCTCTGTTTCAGAGAAGACAACAAGAGGAGAGCCAAGAAGAGAGAAGGAATAAAAGAGAAGAGACGAGACGAGTAGAGAAGAATAGAAATTGTGATAAAAAGAAACAAGAAGGAAGGAGAAGAGAGGAGAACAGACATGATGTAAATCAATGAGAACAAATGAGATGAAACAAGACAAAAAGAAAATGGAAAATAAGAGGTGAGATGAGAAAAGAAAAGAAGAAATGATCAAAGAAAGTTGAAAAGATAAGAAATGAGAAAACAGGAGAAAAGATGAGACATGAGTAATGAACAAGAATAAAAGAGAAGAAATGGGATGAAACGAGACAGGAAAATAAGAGACGATGCTTCTAGTTTCGTGTTTAAAAATGAAACGTGTGGCGAGTTTTAGTTTCTTTGAGACACAAAAATAGAAAAGAAATGAGGTGAAATTAAATAAAGAGAAGAAACGAGACGAGAAGAGCAGAAATTGGATTAAATAAAGACACAAGAAACACAAGAAGAATAGGGAAAATACATGAAGTTAAAGAAAATAAATTAGATGAAAGAAGACGAGAGACAAAACAAGATGATAAAATAAGAGATGAGATGTAACGATGTTGACAGTGTCATATTTAAAAATGAAATTGTAGTTTATTTTCTAGTTGTTTTGTCCTCAGACATAAATGGAGGAGAACGTAACGCGTAACACGTTTAATCCGAATGAACCGGATAAATGGGAAAATGTAGATCTGTTTTGCCATCAACCCACATGTTTGGACTGAAATCTGTCAAAATAAATAAATTAAGCTATAAAAATGATTTTTCAAAAACAAATAGCACTTCATAATACAAGAAATTACCATTTCAGTCATTCTGCGTCAATATTTTATGTTTAATCAATGTTTCTTTCCATTTCTTTGTAATTTTTTGTGAAATTTACAAGCAATTTTCTAAATGTAAATCTTTTTTTTTCCCAGTGTGCATGTAATCAATTTCCAAGTTCTCCTGTGGATGTTCACAATTTCATAAAAATAAAAAAGAAAGTCTCTACATGTGATATTTCCACACACACACACACACACACACACACACACAAAAAAACATTATATATATATATTTTTTTGGTTGGTTGTGGAAACAAGTCCAATCAAATTTATAGAAAAAATACACATCATTTCAAAGCAGCTTTCCAGAAAATCATGATGTTAATGTTTATAAAATCGTAACATCTTTATACATTATAGTTACATTTAGCAGATTAGAGCTTTATGATTTATATAGTTACATTTTGAGAAAATATATTTATACACACACATGCATATATATATATATATATATAGCTTAATTTGAGTTTACGTACTCTATGTATGAAGATAAAGTTGTATATATTTACAGTATACAGTATATCTAGCTTATATAGTTTGTCAAGATTTGCAGTATCGATTGTGATGCAACAAGTTCAGCTTTGTAATATTTCAGTCTTCCCATAGCTTTTCACATTCAGATCATACTTCTTTTGCTCTTCTCAGCAAATAACGAGATGAGACGGTGTATTTCATCATTCTCATGCTGCCAGAGGATGATGGGAAAACCAGGACAGTGTTTCTGGCCAAATTCAAAATGCACATAAAGCTAA
>NC_081777.1:31841620-31879120 GCF_963082965.1 Carassius carassius | reverse complement strand
GTACAGTACGATACGGTGTGTGCAGAGAACAGAAGCTGAGCTTTATTCACCCACAGGCTCCAGACACTGAATCACTTCATCTGTCACGTGTCATCAGCGTTAGACCGCAGCTGATCTAGACCTCAGACCGTCCTAAACACTAACACTAACCTGACTGACAACAAGCCAAGGCAAGTTTAGTTATACATCTTATATATAGACTAACATCAACCAAAACAACCCAGACACTGAACACACAACCCACTTCATGATGAAATGATGGCTGGTAAAGGATTTTAAATACTGAAGATAAACCAATACTTGTGTCCTGCTATTTATAATCATGTAAGTCTCAATCTACAGATCAATATCATCAAAATAA
The DNA here is from genome assembly GCF_963082965.1 of Carassius carassius. Classification (NCBI taxonomy): domain Eukaryota; kingdom Metazoa; phylum Chordata; class Actinopteri; order Cypriniformes; family Cyprinidae; genus Carassius; species Carassius carassius. The sequence goes on along the minus strand of NC_081777.1, from coordinate 31,878,759 downwards.
TAACAAATATATGCACATGTTTGCATTCAAAATTAATTGCCTGGCAAATAATATAATCTACAGATTGCAACAGTCATAATAATAATAATCATAATACAAGAAGTAGTCAAACAAGAAATAAACGTTTAGCAGATATAAGTATTTAAATGTAACATTGGCAAATAATAATATAATTTACAGTCTGCAAAATTACAATTATTATACAAAAAAAGATGAGTAGCCGTATGCATCGAAAATGAACAGCCTGATATATAATAATAATAGTCAACAATATTATTATCACTACTATAATTCTTATTTTCATATAAATAATAATAATACAATTCTGTCAAACTTTGTTTTAAATAAACATTTATATTTTCTAAACAAATGATTCTGTGTAATATGACAAATGTGCACATGCATATTTATGCAAAAGTCATATTTTTTCCTTGATTTTTTATATTATATTATATTATATGATTGTTTTTTTTTGTGTGAATAAAATAACATGATATATAAAGTAAAGCCTCTGTAAGATTTATTTTTTTTAATTTGAAAGAAGTCTCTTCTACTTACCAAGGATGCATTTATTTGATCAAAAATACTATAAAAATTCTTAAATATTATTACAATTTAAAACAGCTGCTTTCTATGTGAATCTCTGCTAAAGTGTAATGTATTTCTGTGATGCTCCGCTGTATTTTCAGCATCATTCCTCCAGTCTTCAGTGTCACATGATCTTCAGATATCATTCATAAAATACCTAATAAGCTCAGCTGCTGATGGGTTTAATTAAACAATCATTAAAGGTGCATCATCAGCTGTGTCATGCTGCTACTCAAAGAAAATGTTCAATTCTTTTAGTTTTCTTTGTGTTTTTTGTGGCAGCTATGGCTTGTAACGACCAAAAAAATAACCAAAAAGACATAGCAAAGAGAATGACTGAAAAATAGAAAAAGCATGGACTTCCTGTTCTTCGTAAACAACTTGAGGTGAGAAGGCTACTTCAGAATTTCTGCTCGTTTTTTCAGAAGTACAACAGATACATTCATTCATGAAGCTGAAAGATAAAATAAACACTGTTGGGAACGTTACTTTAAAAAAGTAATTAGTTATAGTTACTCACTACTAGTTAGTAACTGAATTACTCTATAATAAAAGTAACTCGTTACCAGGGAAAGTAACTATTTGCGTTACTGTTAAAAAAGAAAAGTTGCTATATGTCAAAGAATTTCTTTTTTTTTTTTTGCAGTTGAAACACTGTTAAAACACTGGCTCTGATTGGCTACCATGAAACACATGACTCTGCCTTAGCCAATCATAATCGCTTATCTCGTTATTAACCCAGTAATTGAGCCAGGGGTGCGTTCGGATTACATAGATTATTAAATCAATGCATAGTAACGCACCGCATTTAACGTCCAGTAATGTTAACGGCGTTGTAACGACGGGAAAAGTAATTAGTTAGATTACCCCGTTACTGAAAAAATAACGTCGTTACCTAACGCTATTCTTTCAAACGGCGTTATTCCAAACACTGAAAATAAATAAATAAAAAAAATATACAAATTTAGAGCTGTATAATTACCTAAGATTTCTATAAATAGACTATCTGGGTTTTGTCATCTTCTGATTGGTCAACTTCAGATGGATTTAACCGCATATATGCCACAAATTTAAACCAACGGCGTCCAATTTTTTTAACATGTTTAAAATTTATCGGGAGGTCGGGAGGTGCTCATGACATTCTCCGATCGACCTGTAATTATTCTCACACGGTAAGAGCCACGACCCTGCGAGCATCTGCGATTTTCTCCAGAGAGGAAAAATATCGTCTGTGAGCTCGTACAACGGCTAACATCAAACTGTGTACGCCCGCCTTAAGACGAGATATCAGTTAGTTAATCTAGCAACAGAAGCAGATAGTTTTAAATCTGTGATGATGGTGGATGAAGGAGTGCGATATGCTCTGGTTTCTCATCTTCTGCACTATAATTCAATGATGGAAAGGTCAGAGGTGAATCAAGTGCAAACAAGGATGCTCCTGCACCTGAGGGGCGAGAGACACAGACTCTTTTTCAGAGTGAGAGAGAGAGAGAGAGAGAGAGACAGAGAGAGAGAGAGAGAGAGAGAGAGAGAGACAGAGAGACAGAGAGAGAGAGAGAGACAGAGAGAGAGAGAGAGAGACAGAGAGACAGAGAGAGAGAGAGAGACAGAGAGAGAGAGAGAGAGAGAGAGAGAGAGAGAGAGAGAGAGACAGAGAGACAGAGAGAGAGAGAGAGAGAGAGAGAGAGAGAGAGAGAGAGAACAGAGAGAGAGAGAGAGACAGAGAGAGAGAGAGAGACAGAGAGAGAGAGAGAGAGAGAGAGAGAGAGACAGAGAGAGAGAGAGAGAGAGACAGAGAGAGAGAGAGAGAGAGAGAGAGAGAGAGAGACAGAGAGAGAGAGAGAGAGAGACAGAGAGAGAGAGAGAGAGAGAGAGAGAGAGAGATTTGAAACAGCGAATGAAACAGAAGAGAAAAACACCAAATACAATACACCAAATAAACTCCTTCAGCCGCACATACTGTAGTTTGACTGAAGTCCTGAGGAAACATCATCAGCTCTGAAAATTAAGATCTCTGAGAGGACAATGACATGAAGAGAAGTGTGTGTGTGTGTGTGTGTGTGTGTGTGTGTGTGTGTGTGTGTGTGTGTGTGTGTGTGTGCGTGTGTGTGCGTGTGTGTGTGTGTGTCGTGATCTTGACGAAAGGTTGAAGTTAACTCATTACAGACAGTGACAGTGTGTGTGAAGAGCAGAACACGACTGGAGAAATGTTACAGCGGATTTCATCACCCTCAGTCCTGCCTAACAACAGCACAACACTCACACACACACACACACACACACACTCTCACACACACACACACACACACACACACACACACACACACACACACACACACACACACACACTCACTCACTCACACACTCCTGCCTGACAACAGCCCAGCATTCTTCCATTCACACTACCTGTTGGTACTTCTTTCTTGTCATAAACGTGTCTATACAGAATGTGTACACAGTGGCAGAGCCTGACATTTGATTGGCCATCACAATTATTAATATTCTACCATTTCATTTTCTTTGTTTAATCATCCTGAAAGAAGTGTTTATTTCAGCTGCGAACTCAAGGAAGCGACGCATCCACATCACGCTTAGTTTACGTTTACTAGGGTTGGGAACTGCAAATCAATTCCAATTCCAGAATCGGATATTTGTTGTAAATGTACAATTTCAATTACACATATCAATTCATGTGTGCCAATGTATTTTCAGGTAGCAAAATGCAGTTAAAATGTATTTGTCTTCGAGTCATTCATTCAAGAGATTCATTCAAAAACACTGATTCGTCCAGTAATGAAACGAGTGAATCTTGAGCTCATAATCGGATCCAGCTATTATGTAGCCAACTAATTTTAGTTCATGGTATTCAGCAGCAAATGAATGTTATACAAAAAGAGAAACGGAATAAATATGTTTGATGTCTAAATGTTTTTTTTTTTTATTAACCACATTGAACATTTAAAACGCTTAATTTTTGCCTGACTGTCGTTTACAGTACCTATACATATCTATGGTTGTACATGCATGAATGGTCATGTGACATGCATTTTCGTTTTTTTAAATTATAATTTATACAATGTATAAAAAAAAATGGACTAATAAAAAAAATGGACTAATATTAACTTGAATACATCAATTAGTTTTAACCTTAACAACAGGATGTTGGTAGCCCTGTTTATAGTAATTTTAAAATTTTTGGTTTCCTGAACAACATTTATAAAATTCACTGTAGGATAATGTTAGATCTTTTCTCCAAAACACTGGTTAGTGAGATAATAGACTAATTGATAGACTTATTTCAATCAGCTAATATCTGAAGTTATGGTTTAACTAATGAGGAAGAATGTGAATTAATCATTAATCATAGAATCTATGCATGTTTTTTATTTAATTTAAATTTTTTATGCCAGATTGGAAGCATACACTGAAATTCTGTCATGGTCTGTGGACCCCCTGAAAATAGAATTGGCTATAAAAATATAAAACTCTACAGCACTCCAGTCCATCAGTGAACATCTGGAGAAGACAATGCTGAAACAAATCCAGCATTAAGATGTTTTTAACTCAAATATGAGTCTATAATCCATAATAACACTTCCTCCAGTGAAAAAGTGTTCTGGTCTGAATCAGGAGAGAAATCTGCACAGATCAAGCAGCGTTTAAACAGATCTAAACAAATATGTGTCTGGATTCTGATGTGAGAGACAACAGGTTAACTGATGGACTTAAGTGGTATGGATTACTTATTGTTAATTTTTTATAAAAACAATATGTAATTATTTTTATGTTATTTCTATTATAAAAATATATAAACAAATATAACATATCATTTAAAAATATATATATATATATAAATATATATATATATAAAAGCTTATATATTTATATATTTAATTATTACAATGATATTATATTATATACATCCATATAATTAATAATATATATATATTATATATAATTTTTGTGGTTTTTAGAGACGTTTGTATATAAAATAATCTAATTATTTATTTTATATGTATTATACTGATACTGTATACTGTAGTAGTACAGTATAGTAGGAACACAGACATTGCTCTTCACTGTGAGCTGGACTCTCACACCAGTGCTGATGGAAACAAACAGCTCGACCTCGCAGCGGATCAGCCGAGCTCGAGCACACTGATAGAGACACATGTTAGTGACGCCGAGACAAATAATCAGTGTGTGCCACGCTCTCAAAGCCAGAAGCCTCCTCAAGCATGCCAGGTGCATTATGGTTACAGATGAGGCACAAACAAAGAGCAGCCAGAATAAATATGAACTGGATGAGGGCACATATTTTACCCTGAGTTTATGGAGCTCGGCTGACAGACAGCGATGGTCCCAGATGCCCACCTTAATGTCTCATTCTCCCAGAAAAATGATTGAATGCTATTTAGGGCAAACTGTCTCCTTGAGCAGGAATATCTAAGCAAGAGACGCCTTTAAGGTGGCGGCTAAAAATAGCTGCGATGCCTCATATCAGACTTTCCATTAGCTTTGACCCGACTGATGTCTCCAAACAAACACTGAACATCAGCCTTTCTCTTATAAAAACCCAATGCAGCGACACCAGATATTCAAATATTCAGAAGAGATTTAATTTCTAATTCAACAGGTATTCAAAAGTGTCTCTAGTAAAATACTGTAAGCATCTGCACACAAAAACATTGGAAATCATGTGAATCTAATCTGTAACTGCTGTCTGCTGAATTCTTAAATGCACAAAATCAGCGCTGTAATGACTAGAAGTCCGCTCTCAGACAAAACGCATTACAGCAGCAAGATCAGAAAAAAAAGGCAGCATAAAACACCACAGAATGCATATTCAAAACAGTCCACAGTGCAAAAACAGCAAGTGATGTCTGCTATTAAAGAAAACAGAGAGCAGAGAGACTCGCACGGCTCAGTCTTAAAAAAGTTCAACTGCAAGAGGATAAAAAAGTGTGAGCGAAGGAGGAAAAGAAAGAGTTTAATTAGCAGGAAGCCAGCAGGTGTTCGTTTGCTCCATCGCCTGGCAGCTTCTTAAGGAGCACCGAGTTACTATGGCAACTGCCTCGCACAGTCCATCTCCAGGGAAACGGAGAGAGAGAGAGAGAGAGAGGAGCAAACGTAACAGATCGATATATATATGAAATTAATTTGCCAGCATCATTATTGTTGAGATATTTGTACTGGAAAACAAGACAAAACCACTGAGTAAGAAAATAATGTTTGCAGTGCATATCAAAAACTCTTGATACTAGCTATAAAGAGAGCAAAAAGCAACAAGTGATGAAAGCACTTTCATGTTAATTCATAAAAGACAAAATCTGCAACGTGCATTTTTAGATATCTTTTTACATTCAACATCCAAAGTGAAATGATCTCACTCGTCCAAAATCCCCCTGATCCATAAGAAGCAGCGTTCACACTGAAGAACCAGACAGAAGTCACTGGTTTTCATTCAGAGTTTGAGTGATACGACCGTCGGCAATGTGACTCTCTGCGTGCTGAAGCTGAGAGCTGGACATCAGCAGGTTTTGCCCGGCAGAAATCATTCATTAACCCACATGGCTCCAGACTGCAAATTATTACAGCTGTATTTGTGAGCACAATCATCTGCGGGTTTGGAAATGTGCTCAAGGCCGCATCACGGCACACAAATATTGGATATTTTTCATGGCAGCTGTCATTTAATGTGAGCTGCTTATGATGCTCTTTATGGCTGCTGGCCATATTCTCGGTTTAAATGAGATTTTTCTTCCTAATTCAACCCACCTGCCACTATTGACATATTAAAAACAACCTGTTCTGATGGAGACAGGAGGGTGACGTGACTCTTAAACGTTCGAGCTAATGGAGCATTTGAGCTGTGTGTAGCTGCATGTCTGCAAGAAAACAATGAGGCTCATTTATTCCCGCTTTTGTCGCTGTTGTCTTCATTGTCTGCATGATTAAACCAACCCCACGCAGCTCTGCTAAACAAATAGCCTAATTGAGAATGACCTTGGTGAATGATACATCAGCCACACAGACACAGACGCGCTGGGGACGAATGCATCTTCACTCTTCTGTAGCACTGAATTAGGGGTGTGCAATATTGACAAAAATCTCTCAATATTTTTTTTTTCATAACAGTAATTAAATAACACTCTGCTGAGTATATTTTTGTGCTGCTACCTTGACTGGTTTAGACCTGTCATGGATAAGTAAATTTGACTAAAAAAACACCAGTAAGTGACGAATAAGTGACAATAATAATGACTAATACTTTCGGAGTGTATTTCAAGATGGGTACTTTTGCTCTTACTCAAGTACATTTCTAGTGAAAAAAATGTTCTTTAACTTCGTTATTGTGGGCGACGCTTGTCTCGTTACTTTATCTTAATGCAATGCAAGTTATAAATGCTTCAGTTTATTCCAAACACGTTGTTGCTTTTCTCTGTGCAATGAGCGTATGAGTTAGAATTTCATGCTTTCATGCAACATTTATGAATCAGTACTTGGTAAAATGTACAGTCGCAACACACAAAAAACACTTAAAACAACTTAGCAACCTCTCAAAACACCCTAGCAACCATGTACAGTCGCAACACACAAAAAAACACTTAAAACAACTTAGCAACCTCTCAAAACACCCTAGCAACCATGTACAGTCGCAACACACAAAAAACACTTAAAACAACTTAGCAACCACTCAAAACACCCTAGCAACCATGTAAAGTCGCAACACACAAAAAACACTTAAAACATATTAGCAACCACTCAAAACCCCCTAGCAACCATGTACAGTCGCAACACACAAAAAACACTTAAAACATCTTAGCAACCACTTAAAATACCCTAGCAACCATGTACAGTCGCAACACACAAAAAACACTTAAAACAACTTAGCAACCTCTCAAAACACCCTAGCAACCATGTACAGTCGCAACACACAAAAAAACACTTAAAACAACTTAGCAACCTCTCAAAACACCCTAGCAACCATGTACAGTCGCAACACACAAAAAACACCTAAAACAACTTAGCAACCACTCAAAACATCCTAGCAACCATGTACAGTCGCAACACACAAAAAACACTTAAAACAACTTAGCAACCACTCAAAACACCCTAGCAACCATGTACAGTCGCAACACACAAAAAACACTTAAAACATCTTAGCAACCACTTAAAATACCCTAGCAACCATGTACAGTCGCAACACAAAAAAAACACTTAAAACAACTTAGCAACCACTCGAAACACCCTAGCAACCATGTACAGTCGCAACGAACAAAAAACACTTCAAACATCTTAGCAACCATTCAAAACACCCTAGCAACCATATAAATTCACAACACACTTAAAAGAACTAAGCAACCACTCAAAACACCCTAGCAACCACGTACAGTCCCAACACACAAAAAACACTTAAAACATCTTAGCAACCACTCAAAACACCCTAGCAACCATATACATTCACAACACACTTAAAACAACTTAGCAACCACTCAAAACACCCTAGCAACCATGTACAGACGCAACACACAAAAAACACTTAAAACATCTTAGCAACTACTCAAAACACCCTAGCAACCACGTACAGTCCCAACACACAAAAAACACTTAAAACATCTTTGCAACCACTCAAAACACCCTAGCAACCATATACATTCACAACACACTTAAAACAACTTAGCAACCACTCAAAACACCCTAGCAACCATGTACAGACGCAACACACAAAAAACACTTAAAACATATCAGCAACCGCTCAAAACACCCTAGCAACTACGTACAGTCCCAACACACAAAAATCACTTAAAACATCTTAGCAACCACTCAAAACACCCTAGCAACCATATACATTCACAACACACCTAAAACAAATTAGCAACCACTCAAAACACCCTAGCAACCATGTACAGATGCAACACACAAAAAACACTTAAAACATCTTAGCAACCACTTGAAAAAACCCTAGCAACCATATACATTCACAACACACATAAAACAACTTAGCAACCACTCAAAACACCCTAGCAACATAATAGTCTTAACACACATAAACACATAAAACAACTTGACAACCACTCAAAAAACCCTAGCAACATAATAGTCTTAACACACAAAAAACACATAAAACAACAACACCCTAGCAACCACTCAAAACACCCTAACAACCATATACAATATTAACACACAAAAACAGTCAAAACAACTTAAACAATTTAAAAACTCCCCGGCAACCCTTCAAAACACCCTAGCAACTGCATAGCACTCAAAGCACCCGAGCAACCATATACAGTCAAAACACACAAAAACACTTAAAACAACTTAGCAACCACTCAAAATGCCCTAGCAACAAAAACAACTAAACAACTACCTAGAAATACCCAGCAGCCATTCAAAACACCCTAGCAACTGCATAGCAGCAGCCTGACAACAGCGTCTGTCACCTGAGCATCATAAGAGTGAGTTTATCCATTGTAAGGATCCATGTGTAAAGTGTTGCCTGTGAGAGGAGGAAAAGGTCTGATCATTGTGTTCAGCAGGAGTGTGTGTGTGTGTGTTTCACTTACTAATGAGTCTGTGTTTCGACCTCCCTTTGTTTGTTTACACACACACACACACACACACACACACACACACACACACACACACACACACACACACACAGGGATGTGTTTCCCAGGAGGGAATGCAGGACAACACCTGGAGGAAGAGAAACATCTCAGCAGCTTCATACGAGTCTTACGGGCATTTCCTGAACCGTTCCAGCTTTATCATGTGTCACAAGGCCAGCAGATCATTAAAACGCTTTATTAGGCACCTAATCCTTGAGAGAGTTTCAGTCTAAGGCTTCGATATGCATCTTAAACGATGCTCAGTCAGGAAATACTGTTCTTTGGAGTTGGGTTAAAAACTAAACTCATGATTTAATGCTCTCTGTGCAACGTCTATAATCACATAGACACATTTCACAAATCGATTCGATTCTGATTCAGATTGGTATTGATTCATCTGCATATTTATCAGTTTTCTTAAAGGGACAGTTCACACAAAAATTAAATAATTAACCTTCGTTTTGTTCCCGTTTGAGTTTCCTTCTTATGTTGAATGCAAAATAAGTTATTTTTGAAGAATGCTGGTAACGGTTGATGGTAGTCATCGTCTTCCATTGTATATTATTTAGTAACCAACATTCTTTAAAATATATTTTGTGTGTGTGTGTGTGTGTGTGTGTTCAACAGAAGAAACTTAAACAGGTTTGGAACAAGTGGAGGGTGAGTAAATGATGACCGAATTTTAATTTTTTGGGTTGAACTTTCTCTTTAAGAACACATTCTTCCAACTAAGTTAGTAGCCATATTATTTTAATATTATTAAGGGTTAAAATTAAGAATCCAAACTACTAAATTCTGACTGTCAGTGGGGTCAGAAAAATCAACTTGTAGATTTCTTGTTTTAAGCAAAAAGTCTTATTTTTGACACCTTTTCTCCCTAAAACAAGACTTAATATCTTGTGTTGTCTTACTTCTCAAGCTTGCATCTTGATTAATGAATGTTTAGATATTTGCACTAGAAAACCAGACAAAAATACTGAGGATGAACGTCGTTTTCTTTTTTTCTTTTTTTTTTTGCAGTGTGGGGCTTTGAAAAATCTGCATAATTTCTTCTTTAACTAGTGTTAATCTAGAAAAACATGACATGAGTTTAAAGATTTGTTGTCTGAATTTACAGCAATACTTTTGGAAGAACCCAGAGATAAAGACATGACAGACAATGACACTGAGAAACAGAGACAGAACTGAAATATAGATCTGGTTATAAATCAATAAATCAGACAGACTCGATATTGAGCTCAGTAATGAACAGCCAATCTGTGAGTGTTTGTGTGTGTTTACTTGGTCTGAAGACAAATCTGTCCGCTGAACTGAGCCAAAAATGACAAATGATTCATAATGACTCAAAACTGACTCATAATATAAAAAGATTCAAAATGATACATAATGACTCATGGTGACTCGAAATTGATTCATAATCATACGTAATTAAACGTTTTTCAAAATGATTCATAATGATTCATAGTATAAAAAAAGGATAACTTATGGGGAAAACTAAAACAAACTCAAAGAAGTTAAATAAAATAAATAAACTGAAGTACTGAAATAACTAAAACTGAAATAAAAATAATAATAATAAATAAATAAAGTAATACAATTGTTAATATATATCTTAAAATATAATTATATAATTATTATAATAAAATGACAAAAACAAAGCACATTACAAAATTACTAAAATAAACTAAAATTAATTCAAACTGATTTGAATGTGAAAATATAAATATGAAAATAAAAGCTAATTTAAATATTAATAAACACTATAATAATAAAAAAATAATAATAAATTTAAACATAAGAGACTTAACCATGATCAAGATGAGATCGAAAATACACAGTTCATATTTTTGTTAAAGCAAAATTAAATATTAGAATATAGAATATATATACCTGTTTCAATCTCTGGTCACTTCAAGTCAACATGAAGCATGTGTGTATTTGTGAATGATGTGCTCTCATTCGGACTCTAATGTAATATTTAAGGATGAAAATGTGTCGGATGTGCTCAGATCAGACTCGGTGTGAGGATGGCTTCATGACTTCAGTGTGATAGTGATCACAGTGAACAGTTTGTCAGAGATCTAGAGCATGTGTGTCATTGAGTATCTGAGCCTCTCACAGCCTCAGGACCGGGTTTATTCTCCACTCAGGAGAACAATAGCCGAGGCCAGAATAGCGCAGGGTTTCCACAGTCGAGCCTGAAGCTCCGCTGTGCGTCACTAAAACACGCCCTTTACACACCTCTCAGAACAACGTCACGCAACCTCATTTCAAAAAGAGAAGTTAACAGAAAACTAATAAGAAATAAATCACTGGACCATGCACGATCACACAGGAACATGATAAAAGCGGCCGTTTGTTTTGCATGCTTTGTTAAATATTCAAATTCAAAAACATCGATGTTTTAACTATAGAATAAGTGATACATTGATCATATTAATTTAATTTATCAGGACTCAAAATTAATCACACATAAATACACTTATTCCTATTTTATTTATTTATTTTGAACGCTTATGAAAATAGCCTGCTTATTCAGTCGAGTCTGTGTCTGTTTATTTGTAGCCACAGTAGCCTATATACGTCACATTTATAATGAATGATAATATCTCTGTTTTTATAAAAGCTCCCAAACAAAAACATTATTATATTTTTTTACGATAGGCAACGTGAGCTAAACTCTCGAGACGAGGCTTGTGACAGATAATATAACTTACTAAATAAATACACAATTGTGAAGCTGACTGATTTCTCCAAGCGGTCATATTTACCATGTTTACTATGGTAACATGTTTAGCGTGTATAGTCTTTTGTATCGCTTATGAATATTTCTGCCTTGTTTACATGATTATAATCCACATTGGATCGCGTTATTTCAATCACTTGCTGCTGACTAAGAGTGAGTTTTGAGCTCAACTTATTTTAAAAAGTCTTTAATACCGGTGTTAAAGCTGTTATCTCTCTGAAATGATCTGCAGCGCTGAGCTCTCTAGCCTCCTCTAGCCCCAGCTGGCCCGCTTTGGCCCAAGGTTTTTGTCGGGCCAAAAAACCCTGGCCGTTGGCCCCGAGGAAGCCCCGGCGAGGCACGATCAAGCCCCGGAAGTGACCGTGGAAACGTGACTGGCCCTTGCACGCACTAGCACGCCAGGTTTAAGCTCGACAGTGGAAACACGGCTACTGAAGCTCAAACATCTCCATCTGCTCGAGCCTGGTCCTGCTGAGAGACACACAACCCTCCCTCAGCTGCTCCTCAGGTGAACATCTGCCGGCAGACAGAACAAACCTGCTCTTTTACGACTGCTGCTACACCCATCATCATACATTGTGACATCTCAGGTAAAAACCAAGGCTAGGTCTGAGATACATGAAGAGTGAATAGACTTATCGAGAAGATATTTACACTGATATCATAGAAACAAGCAGGGCCTCCTATTGTTTTTTTATTTACTGACCGTAAAACTGTATGTGCATTTGATTAAATTAAAAAAACAGTGGGGGATACATAGTTTTATTTTATTTTATTTATTTTTGTTATTTCTTTTTTTACTTTACATTATTTTAATTGTATTAATTAAATGATACAATGTAAAGAATTTCATCATTTTAAGAATAGCAATATTAGTAGCACACCGGCTGTTTTTTGGTACTTATAAAGCACACATTAATACCATATTCTGTACGAGCATATTTTAGATTCCTCAATCCTTGAACCCAGACCAAAACTTAACAACTACCTAACTAACAAATAACAGTTTCATACGCTTGCATTTGGCGTGCATTAATTTTAGGCTCTGTCTAGAAGTATCTAGAAGTAACTCGGTGTCAACAATTGCATTAAAAAAATATATATGTTTATTTTTCAAAGAAATGAATATGTTTATTGAGAAAGGATGCATTAAATTGATCCAAAGTGACAGTAAAGACATCTATAAAGTGTTACAAATGATTTCTACTTAAATAAATGCATAAATCCGTGCATCAGCTGATGTACGTGTGTCTCCAGCACAGACTCCGTCTGACCCTCGTTATGAGCCAGGCCTCATTAACGATCCATTACTGAGACCCTCGTTTGAATGAGCACTGAGACCAGATCAGAGGGGAAAGAGATGATTGGATTAAATCATTATATAAATGTGATTTTACAGGGAAAAAACTTCCCCGTCTGCTGCTGCAGACCTAAACAAGCGCAGGTCTGAGAGAAAAAACAAAATAACATTTGGATTAGATTAGATTCAACTTTATTGTCAGTGCACATGCAAGGTAAAATGCAACGAAATGAATTACTTCAGTAGTTTTTTTGGGTGACTAATACTTTCGGAGTGTATTTTTCAAGATGGGTACTTTTGCTCTTACTCAAGTACATTTCTAGTGAAAAAAATGTTCTTTAACTTCGTTATTGTGGGCGACGCTTGTCTCGTTACTTTATCTTAATGCAATGCAAGTTATAAATGCTTCAGTTTATTCCAAACACGTTGTTGCTTTTCTCTGTGCAATGAGCGTATGAGTTAGAATTTCATGCTTTCATGCAACATTTATGAATCAGTACTTGGTAAAATGTATTATATTCTTGTTGCAGAAATCATGCCCAAATTGTAGCTACTCTGCAAGAGGGTGAAATTCAGACCACCCATCAGTGTGACTGATCAGATAACATGTAGATTTATGTATAGGGAGGAGAAACATAGCCTCGAGCTGTCTAACAGCCCGGTTTAAAAACTCAGGATACCATCAAATCATGCTCTTAGTCATGCTTTTTGCTCTTAGTCATGCTTTTTGCCAGTTAATTATTCGAGCAGCGTTCCTATAAAAGAAGGAGAAATGTCACCTATAGTCTCATCAAACTTGACTTTTTTTTTCTGTTGAGAGTTTCGTGTTCTGAGATGTTTTCTTTTTTTTTTTTTAATCATTTATCCAAAAAAGTCTTATTTAATAAGAACCAGAAGCAGAGAGTTATACACCGGTGTCTTTATATAGCCACTCGTGTTAATCAGATGTGTTGGAGGTAAAAATCTAATTATGTAGATGAAATACTTCCAAGGCACTCACGTGGTCAGATAAAGAGCTGTTAATGAGCTGGGACTAAATCATTACAACTAGATCTACACGGTTTTGGGGAAAACAGCCTTCTTCAGGACACGCATCTGTTGCTCAAACAAGGGTTAATTAATTAGTTAATTAATGTGGGTGTGGCTAAGACTTGCCTCTTGTTACAAAGAGAGAAAAATGGGGGGAAACGAATAATAATAATTAAAATAATAATAATTAAAAAAATATATAAAAATTTAAAAGATGATTATTATTATATTTATTATTTTTTTATTATATTTTTTTATTAGAATTTTTGGTTATTTTATTATTATTATTATTTATTATTAGTTTTCCCCCTTTTCTCTCTCTCTTTGTAACAAGAGGCAAGTCTTAGCCACACCCACATTAATTAATTAGTTAATGAACCCCTGTTTGAGCAACAGATGCGTGTCCTGAAGAAGGCTGTTTTACCAAAAACCGTGTAGATCTAGTTGTAATGATTTAGTCCCAGTTCATTAACGGCTCTTTATCTGACCACGTGAGTGCCTTGGAAGTATTTCATCTACATAAAGCCTTAATTATATTGAAGAGAGAAGTATCTTGAGATTCGTGCTTACAAGTCAATGTCCTAAACTGACTGATCTTGTAACTCCGCTAATAAACAGTTTTCACTATATTTTTGGATAGTAACATTCATGATGAGATGATGTTATCGCTTGCTGACCCAGTAAGAAAAATAATAATTCTGTCCAAATTCCATATAAAATCTAAAATAATTCCCTTTGAGCTAAACTGAGCTGTTTCCCTTCTACAACAGAAATCTTACCAACCCCAAACTTTTGTAGTATTATGAATTTTACTCTAAGAGCAGATGTAGCTCAGCAACATCCCTTTCTCTTTAGTTTTTGTCCTTGTGTTTTCCAGTCCTCTCCGAGCATGTGTGTGTGTGTTTCTGGGTGTGTGTTTGAGTCTCTGAGTGTGTGACGCGCCGCAGGGTCTCTGCTGTGATCAGTGTGTTTGTTTAGAGTTATTTCGACACCAGCCGCCCTTCACACACACACACACACACACACATCTGTGCATCACAGCAAATCTACAGTGTTTATTACACACATATTCCATCTCAGATACCTGGAAAATACGCAGTGAAAACAAGCAGCTCAACAACAAACAAATCAAACACACAACTCCACTGTAAAAATAACTCGAGCACGTTAAAATCAACATAAGTGAAATATTAAACCCTGAAAAATCAGCACTAATGACAAACACCGATATCTGATCACAGTAAATTGAAATCACTAACTATATTTACTGGTTTTAGACTGACACAAAACAACATTCATGCAGAAATGGAAGGATAATGCGCTGAAACAACAGAACAACAAAGTAATTGTTTGTTTTAATTATTTGAGTGCTTGAAAAATAGGCATTTTTAATAATTGATGGAGCCAGTCTTTGATATAAAAGACATAAATAATAAACAATATTAAAATAGTTTTTCAAATAAATTTTTACTATATTAAAATAGACTTTTATTCAGTAAGGATGCATTAAAATGATCAGAAGTGACAGACATTTATAATGTCACAAAAGATTTTTCTATTTTAAAAAAATGCTGTTCTTTTATCTGTGAGTCCTGAATAATAAAATGCATCAGTTTCCACAAAAATATTGAGCAGCACGACTGATTCCAACATTGATTATAATCAGAAATGTTTCTTGAGCAGTAAATCATCTTATTTTCATGATTTCTGAAGATCAGGTGACACTGAAGACTGGAGGAATGATGCTGAAAATACAGCGGAGCATCACAGAAATAAATTAAAATTTAATAGAGATTCACATAGAAAACAGCTGTTTTAAATCATAATAATATTTCACATTTTTACTGTATTTTTTATCAAATAAATGCAGCCAGAAGAGAATCAAATATTTAAAAAATCTTATGAACCCCAAATGGTACTGTATATAATTTCCCATTGATATTAATTGCGAAATGAAAAATAGCAGCTAATTAACAGGTAGTTTATCTACTCTTAATGTACTAACCATAATGTAAGTATGTGTATAGATAATGATAAAAAAAAAAATGATACATTTCGGCTGCTTTTACACAGTCCTGTGGCTGCCAACAAACATGAGTGAAAAGCATGTTGTTTATTTAATCTCATAGTCATTAACTCCTTCAGTCCTGAATCAGCTGGATGTCCTGGAAGGTGCTTGAATCGTCCCGCTCTACATTAAACACACACCACTATCAGCAGACTTCTGTCGGCCCGCTGGGACACGCAACAACCGCTAATCACAATTATTTTTATATTCTGTCACTTTTAAAAAGCTCTGGCTTCCTCGCTGCTGCCAATGTGAAGTTCTTGTGCCCATTTGTTTCCAAATCATGTTTATTTCTGAATCCCACCGAGGGCAAAAACTGCTTTAAACACATAGATGTTCACACTAAATGATTATTTAATTTAGTTAATAGAAGTTAGTTGATAAAGAAAATCTATTTTTGACAGCGTCCTCATTTTACAGCATTTTTACACAAGTGTTTAAAACTTTTAACAGCACTGGAGATTCACAGGAAGGTTTCTTGAAGCATAAAGGGAAAAGAAAGGAAAATATTATTAATATTTACTTTATTTGAATATTTTAGGAAAAATATTACAGAATACAAAAATTATTGTTAATTTATTTATATTCCATTATTTAATAGAATAGAATTACGCTTTTAAACTTCCCTTCATTGTATGGCAAAATGTGATTAAGTTGAATAAGTAAAATGCCACTTCAGTTTTTGTTATTATTGAATTTCCATTACATTTTATTTTTATAGCTTCTGCTTTCATGTTGATTTTTTTGCCATTTTTATTGGTGCTTGTTGTTGTTTTGTCTGTATAGATTTTTATAAAAAATTTTATCATCCATTATTTTAGTTTATAAAGTTAAACTAAATGAAAACGAGAACCGTTGGCTTGTTGGCTAACTGAAATATTTTTTATTTTATTTTATTTTACTTCAGTTAACATTTGTTTAAGTAACAAATAACTGTGATTACATCATATAACAATCATCAGACAATCTATTAATAAATGCAAAAGGGAAGAAATAACAATAGACTCGATACAGTAAGAGAATAGAGATACATAATGTATGCTGTGTAAAGCATTAAATCTTTTCATAAATACCAAAGTTAAAATGCATTATAATATTTGAAGGTTTGTTTCTGATGTTTAATGCATTACACTTATTAAAGACGGAACAATGAATAGAAAGGTATTCATGAGATCATACTTATAATACATTATAAGGTGCATTATTAGACATAAGTAATACATTAAAACCACATTTATTATAAACAATGCTGTAATTTTCCAGAATCCTGAAATTTTCTTCTGTAAAAATAAATGCACGAATATGGTCTTCTTAATCTTTAACGGAGTATAAAAGCCCATAAGATATTCACTGTCTGTTTTAGCATTGGTCATCTCCTAATTATCATATATTTCACTCCCATGTGTATAATACTGGTGACATTTCAAGAGCTTTATTTATCTGTCCGATATTTACGATCACAAGCTCACTGACCAAACTTTCAAAGAATGAACGAAGAAGATAAAAACAGCGATGAAGATGAAAAGTTTATATGCCTGAGACTCCATAAAATCAATTACAGCATCCACTCAACCAATCAGAAACAGTCCTGTGACTGTAACTTCACTCTATTTCCTTTTAATCTTTCTTGATTACAATGCATTTTTTTTTTCCGGGTCAAGTCAAGTCACCTCTAAACAGTGCTTTACACAACACAGATTGTTCTAAAGCAGCTTCACAGTAATAAACAACCAAAATAATAATAAAAAAAAAAAAAAAATCCCATCCAAAAATCATGATTGTTATCATTTATGATGGTGTTCCTCAGGGGTCTGTTCTTGGCCCGATACTTTTTAATATTTACATGCTTCCTTTAGGGCAGATTATTAGAAAAAGCATGGTTTGGGGTTCCACGATACTCAGATTTATATCAGCATGAAAACTAATATCACAGGTACAGTATATCAGCAACCTGAAAAAAAATGAAATAATGATATTTTGTATCTAGCGGAACGACATTCAGATATTTCTAAATACTTTCTCAAGTATAAATGTTGCAGATAATTGATAATTGTAAAGATCTAATAATCTCTCAATTGTGTGAGTGTAATCACATCCAAAATAAAAGTTTATGTTTACATGATATATGTATGTGTGCTGTGTATATTTATTATATACACACACATGCATGTATATATTTCAGAAAAAATGGGTTATGTTTATATATTAAATATATTTATTTATCATATAAATTATATGAAAATAAATATAAACATGTAAATACATGTAAAGATTATCAAATATATATACTGTATGTGTGTGTATTTATTCATTACTGCATTAATGCAAGATTATTATTTTACATTTTACAATTAGACATTTTGTTTATGCAATTCAAATCCCTAAATCTTTTTTTTTTTTTTTTTTTTTTTTATTGTAGTAACATAAACTTAAAACAAACTTTAACTGGAATAGAACAAATTATTAAAAAGCCTATTTTATTTCAGCTGCCAATGCAACTTTATTATTTTTATTTAGTTTAACTTGATGTACTAAAATAACACAAACTACATAAACCTAAAATAAAATACAATAAAAATATAAAAAATAGTACAACTTTCTTTATTACTAAAAATAACTAAAATTTAATTAAGTAGAAAACATCAAAAACATAAAAACTCAAAATATTAACAAAAACTGTAGTAGATTTTCAATTAAAATAAAACAGCATTTCATATGATATGCATTTATTTTAAATTTTATTAATTAAATCGTAATGTTTTAAGTTCCACTGTCACTGTCCAAAGCAATGTACATCAATATGCACTTCAAATAAATGTATACATACTTACAATTTGTTATGATGTTTAATCGTCTCTTCACATTGAAACCCGCTGCCCAAATCCAAAAAGCAAACCAAAGCCAGAGAAAATGACACGTGCTCCTTTACATTTAAAAAATGAGTCGGATATTATTTGCCTCATCTTGTTCAAATGTCAGACGCTGCCCTCGAAAACCTCATTAATGAGCATGAAGGAATCAGACAGAAGCAGATGAGTCCGACAGCCCGAGCTGAGCTGTGTTCAGGAGAGAAATAAAAGAACAGCGTGTCTCTTACCCCGGGAAGAGTCTTTTGTTCGTGGAGAGCGCTCTGGGCCTTCAGCGCTGACTCTCTGGCACAGTACGTTAGAAAGGCACATCCTGAAACACACACACACACACACAGGTGAGCCCACTCAACACTTCATCTGTGTGAGTCGCTAAACACATTCAGACACCATTAGAATATATACAATCTAGTTTCTTTTAATGCATGTTTTGATTTTGATTTTGATTTTTTTTCCTTGACAGGCAACAGTTGCTTAATCACAAAGAGACATAAAGAATAAAAAAAAAACATGTAAAGAGACACACCTGAACCATGATGCAAATGACAGCAATATTCAAAATTACACTGTACATTTTAATTGTCAATTTACTTCTCAAGCACAATTTAAAACAACAAAGTTGACCAAAGTGTGGTCTGAAAATGAAGTTTAAATCAAGGTATAATTCAAAGTATTAAATTAAATTAAATTAAATTAAATTAAATTAAATTAAATTAAATTAAATTAAATTAAATTAAATTAAATTAAATTAAATTAAATTACATGCATTTACTTATTTGATTAGTTTTATTTTACTTTATTAAATTACATTAAATTTAATAAAATTTAATTACATTTATGAAAAATGTATTTACTTATTTTATTTTATTAAATTAAGACTTGAAGAATTAAAAATCATACAGAGATTGTCAAAGTTGACTAAAGTGTAAGGTATAAACATAAGCTATAAAACAAAGCATAAATCACAAAGTATAAAAAATTAAAAGTAAAATAACACATACAATAAACAGCAAAGTAAACAAAATAATCTCTATAATATTAAATACAAAATAATATTTTTAAAATAAAAGGCAGAAAGAACAAATGAGTTTTTAACTTAGATTTAAAGTCATAAAGTTTAATCTTGGATCATGTCTAATGTGAATTTGTAGAATTGTTCAGTTTCAGGGCTTCAAAGAGACATAAATAATTAAAAATCATACAGAGACATCACACGTCTGACGGTTGTGCAAACAACAGCGATATACAATATCATATTAATTAGACAAATAGCAGAAAAAACCTCCACATATGCATTTCCAGACACCTTCACCTCCAAAGTAGCACTGCAAATTAATGTGAACATGCTTAAACATCAAACCAACGGTGACCCTCTGAGAGGCGTTTCTGCAGCGGAGGCACAATCTCTCATTACCTTACAGCAGATGCACTGAAGTGACCTCCTTAGGGACCACCAACACACGCGGCACCCATCCAAACCTGCAGCGCTCAAGTGGAGATACTTCACAAACTCAGCAGGCTTTACTTTAGAGCTACAGTGCATGTGTGGGTCTTATCAACATCTTGAATTACAAACTACTTATCATGACACATGCATTTACTCTCATGCACTTGACAGACATTTTCATCCAAAGCGTTTTATATACCTCATGCAAAGAAAATATATGACCTTATTACATTACATAATTGAATGCATATTTAAAATATTAAAATATTGTGTTAAAATATTATAATAGAATAATATATATATATAATGCAATATTTTGAAAAATTTTAGCAATAGGTTCTTATACATGAAAATTTATTATTTTATATATTGCATTATATTTTCCAGCATATTCCCTATGTTTTTGTTTAGTAATTGATTGCATGCATTTTATTAGTTCATACATTCATTTGGAATTCAAACACACAACCTTAGAGTTGCAAGCACTAAACAATTGTTGTTCTGTCTCGGTCCAGCGTTCCTGTCTCGTTCAGTACATGTATTGTATTTTTATGATCTATCTATCTATATTCATCGTGATATTTACTAATAACAGGGAAGGAAAAGTTTTCCACATGTTTGTTAGACCTTGAGAATAATTGTAAACATATCTTGTTTGTTCACAGTTAAACTCCACAGAATTGTTTTATGATTTAATAAAAATATTTCATCAAAAATAGTGTCTGATGACATGAATGAATAGAATTTATAATCCAATAACAAAAAATATAACAATTAATCTACAACAAAACATTGCTTTTTTTTTAAGTGATGCTGCAAAACAGAAATGTATTACACTAAATCATGGATGAAAAATATCTTGGTTGTATGATATTCCTTTAAAATAGTAATACTATTATTATTACTTTGAGAGTTACATTTTAGTGTACATAGAGATATGTTTTGTCATAATTTCTTCAAGTTAAACTGAACTTTTATTTTGACAGCTTGTAGTGAAGTTCAGAGAGTTTCAGTTTGTATTTAGCAGTAGTTTTTCTAAAACTTGTATTAAATTATACAGTATCTTAAGACAACGTTTATGGGAATATAATGTCTAACAGCACTTTCTACTTCATGACTTGAGCATCGCACTCACACACACACACACACACACACACACAAACACAGACTGACATGAGACACCCCTGAAACACACTTCCACATTTCTGTATGTCATTATGCAGATTGCACAAGCTTAATATTAATTTTAAGCTTAATACTTGTTTGTTTGGTTAGATTTAAATCATGCAATGACATTCAGACATCTTTAAATGTGACTTAACCCTATAAATCCAACTGTACCATATTTCAGACAACCTCTAAATGATCATCATGATCAAAGTTTGCTGTTAAACCTGTCGCACACAATGTACTACATGTCTTCAGTCATCTTATTTTTTACAAAGAAAAATCTCTTTTAGTATAACTGATCATTACACTGGAGCACAGAAGCAGTCATCAGTGTCACAGACGTATATTTGTAGCAATAGACAACAATACATTGTACGAGTCAAAATTATACATTTTTCCTTTATGCTAAAAATCTTTAGGTTATTAAGTAAAGATGTTTAGTAAATCTCCTACCGTAAATATATCAAAACCAAATTTTTTCATTAGTAGAAGTTTATTTGAACAACTTTAAAGATTTACATTTTTTTGCACCATCAGATTCCAGATCCCATCCAAATATTGTCCTCCTACCAAACCATACATCAATGGAAGGATGATTTATTTGACCCTTATGACTGGTTTTGTTCTCCAGGATCACTTACGGTATTTACTTAGTTTGAGTCACTCTGAATAAAACCGAGTTGTTTTTTCCTACATATTCTCACTATTTCAGGCTATATGAGCCATAAAACCTGTTGAATCAAATATAACAAACTATTCCTTTACAAAGACTCTTATTCATATTCCAGGCTTCACAGGGTTAAGTGAAGTCTTTTGAGGTCACTGCATACTGCATCTGTTGCACAGAAGTGCATGATGAAAGGAAACTTTGCAGCGTCTCTGAGCTGAAGATTTGCTCCACAGGCTGCTGCAAAACAGCTCAAGCAGCACACAGACCGACGCTGAGAGAGGTGTGAAGGGCACGGATGCAAGCAGCCGGTCAAACCAAATCAACAACACCCACAAGAACCGATCAGAACGAGCTGCCTGCTGTTTGCCATTTATACAGTCAAAAATGCATGACTGATGATGCATTTTAAATGTGCTAAGAGAAAGAAACAAAGGAGGTCCTACTTGCATATCAGCATGAAGTGATAAACTGCTGCTGATGTGGTTTGTTTTTAACTAGAACTGAGGACACTGACCTGCCCCTCATGGTTTTGTAAGTCACCGTCCCTCTCTGATGATCCTCTGGCCTTTGAACTAAGAGCTTTAATGCTACACGTCTGATCCGATGGGAACCATCAGCACAAAACCTGCACAACTGTGATTACAGCGAGAGAGCAGCTGGAGATCGAGACTTATAATAGACTAAATAAGACGCTAATGGAAATGTTCTGGCCTTTGCACTTATATAATGTCTGTATAATGTTGAAGGGGAGAACATGAGCATGCGCAAAAAACGAAGCCACATTAAACAGTAAAAAATGATGTGCATGTGAGATACTGTTAGCAATTTAAAAAAGCACGAAGATGTGAGATGCATTATTTAATTTTATGAATACAGACAGGCTTTGTGTTCTTGAAAAACTACAATTAGCGGAATGCATGCAAAATTAAATCAAATATTAATGCATTTGCATGCTTCAACACATTTTTTTAATAATTTAGTTCAATTTCTGCCCAATGCAACCTTATTTTTTATTTCTTTATTTGCAGTTGTGCACAACATCACTCGTTTCTGTTTCACTTTCACATCAGGCACTTTCACATTCTGTTTCACTTAGTAGTGCAGTTTGATTTGATGTGAGACAAGCTAAAAAGCAAAATGCTGTATGCATGCCTTAGATAGAGAAACTCACAGAAGAGGGGATAAAGAAGAATTTTCGCCATGCAAAAGCCCAAAAAAGCTCCATCAGAACATCAGGAGACATGTTTCATGAAAATAGCTGAACGCTTTTTGATCTGAGTTTGTGTTTGCATTGATGCTGCTCTGATCCACAAACACATACTTTACTCCACACTTAAAATAAAGCTTCTTACTTAAAAAAATAAATAAAATTAAATTAACCTGCAAT
Organism: Carassius carassius; assembly: GCF_963082965.1. NCBI lineage: Eukaryota > Metazoa > Chordata > Actinopteri > Cypriniformes > Cyprinidae > Carassius > Carassius carassius. The sequence goes on along the minus strand of NC_081777.1, from coordinate 31,854,875 downwards.
TGTTACTATAATGAGCTATTTCTACCTGATTAAACTTATAAATATTAAACTTTTGATTTTTCAATTTAAGTTCACTCCACACTTAAAATAAAGCTTCTTCAATGATCTTCTTACAATTTGTTAATTGCAAAAATATTTTTTAAATTAAATTAAAATGGTAACCTGCAATTCTTACCGCAAAAAGCTATTTCTACTAGTCCTGTCAAACACTTAATCACATTTAATCACATCCAAAACAAAAGTTTTTATTTACATAATATGTATGAGTACTGTGTATATTAATTCAGTATATTAATGAGGCTATTGTATTTTTTTATTTTTGTAATTAATAATTTTTTTTTTTAGATTTAAAAAGTTCTTAACATTTTAGCAAGGACTCTTCAGGCGTTTTTGCCTTTATTTCTTTTTAAGTGCATGTGCACTAGCAGTTCTGTGAGCATGCATGATGCCACTTTTAAGGTTCTTCACATGGAAATGTGAAGGAGAGGGCGGATTTGCACGTGCTGATCACACACACACAGGATAATTTAAAGGAAGAGAAAGAAAGCCAAGTCCGACCTTTATGCATCCCGGTGAACCGGTCCTTGAGCACCGTGAGCTCGTAGATCTTTCCGAACTCCTCGAACAGAGGCTTGAGGTCTTTCTCGTCCAGGTTGCGCGGGATCTGACCGATGAAGAGCTTGATGGCGTCGTGATCTTTCATCGGGATCGCGCTGTTGAGACCGTTCATTCTACCGGAGCTGTCCGCGGTGCTGAAGCCATTCTCCGCCGTGACCGAGGCCATCTTTCTCCCTCCGGCGCGCTGTGTCTCCGGCTCTCTACCATCCACTCCTCCTCTCTCTCTCTCTTTCTTTCTTTCTTTCTTTCTTTCTATTCCTCTCCCTCTATCAGTGCTTTACGCTCCTCTCTTGGTTTTAATCTTCTTGCGTTTTCTCTCCTCAGGATTCTTTCACTTTCTCCATCTGTCTATCTCCACGCGTGTCAGCTGCCACTATGACTCGTTACGTCAGTCCGCGCCTTTTGAAGAGACTCGCGGCTCATTTGCATAACAAGCCCGGGCCGGCCAATCACAGGGCGGCGTGAGTGAAGGTGCTCGTGGTGGGCGGAGCTACGAGACGAATGTTTGTACGGCGTTTAAAGGCTTGAATCTCAAAACACGGAGCGATTTTTATAAAAATAACTTGTTTGTGAAGTTGCGTTTGCCAGCCTAAACATTATAATTTGCGGGTCTATAAATAAACTCTAAAATAATTCGAATACCTGAAAAAGGGGTGAATTCTGTGTAAGTGGGACATTTTTTTCCAGTCAACTCAATGGCAAAAAGTGTCCCAGTTTACCTTAATTCACCCCAATACCTAAAATTTAAAATATACTGTTTATAGCTATTTTCTACAACACAGCAGGATAAAAACACATCAACAGAAATATTTCTTCCTCCTTTAAGCTACATTATTTAAATTTTAAATCTTTTTATAACCTTTTGTAGTACCACACCATGATATTATCATGGTATTTTTCTATGTACAGTAATTAGGCCTACAGTATAAACCATGTTAATCATTCAGTACCATGCTATTATAATCTGATACCATAGGGTTATTATAGTTAACAAAAACTGAAACTAAAATGTAATCTATAAAAAAATATTTTTGTTACTTGAAATAAAATAAAAAATGCTTTTTATTTTAGCTAGTTGCCGAGGCAACATTTTTCATTTTAATTTAGTTTAGCTTGATGTACTAATATAACTAAAACTGAATAAAATAAATAAAAAATAATAATTATTATTATTATTAAAACTTTAACTAAAATTAAAATGTGAAAGCCTGAAAAATAAAATAAAAACATTCAAAATATGAATTAGAAAATATATAATAATATCTAAATGATATTAAAATAACTCTACCATGGTATAAAATCTCACATGTGCGCTTTTAAATTAATTTAGAGATAATTCTACACTGGTTTTCTGTAAAAACATAAACTTGGCTCCTGCATCTCAAATGTCTGTATGTGCAATATACAGAAAACATTTAGGGCTAAGAAACTTCTCTCTGTTATTAAATTGAATATGATTATTTTTATTGTCTGTCTTTTGAAGATAATCCTGATCGTCTGTTAATGGCTGGCATTATTCAGATTTTAGATGGCATATTAAACATGCAGCAGCTGTCCGTGGTGCTGAACTCAACCACATGCAATAATAATAACAACTACTGAACATAAACAGCAACCTGAGCACTTACTAGTGGCTCGTCTACTGAGAAAAATAAAAAGTGTGAAAATAGATCATAATTCTGAATTGATTTGTATCTGAGAAAAGCTCTTATGCTCATATTTGATCCTGAAGCACAAAACCAGCAATAAGGGTAAATTATTTTAAAATTGAGATTTATAGGTCATCTGAATAAATAATAAATCATCTCTCCATTGATGTATGGTTTGTTAGGATCAGACAATATCTGTCTGAGATACAACAACTTTGAAATCTTGAATCTGAAGGAGCATAAAAATTTAAATATTGAGAAAATCATCTTTAAAGTTGTCCAAAAATGACATTCTTAGCAATACATATTACTAATCATAAATTAAGTTTTGATATATTTATGGCATGAAATTTACAAAATATCTTTAAGGAACATGATCTTTACTTAATATCCTAATTCTTTTTGGCAGAAAAGATAAGTGTATAATTGTGACTCATACAATGTATTGTTGTCTATTTCTACAAATATACGTCTGTGATACTGAGGACTGCTTCTGTGCTGCAGGGACACATATATACAGACACTTGTGTGCTTGCTGTTCAACAGATGACTTTCTGGATTCCATCGCTTCTTAACGATTATTGCATTTCGTTTCTGTGCTGGATCACCTCAGGGAGCACAAATCTGCCGGAGCTTTTCTCTTGTGCCTTCTCATGTCGTTTCTAAACAGATCCTGCCGTGTTTTATGAGCTGAGCTGGCGTAGAAACATAACGGCTCTCCTCATCAAAAGCATCAGAGGCTATCATTTGCATAAAGGCATTGCTAATTTGGCCCCCGTGTGGTTCATTTTGCTTGTAATTTTGTGTGATCCTTAGGCTGGGATGTGATCATTGCATCCTAAACGCATGTAAAGACAGACACCTGTATGACAGAGACGTTCACACTCACACTTCATAGTATTTTTAAAGTACAGTCAGCACTATTCAGATGTTTTTGTGCAGTATACACTACAAGTCCATTATAAACACATACAGATTTAAATTATGCATTCAAATCAATCATTTTCAGAGCTTAGAAATAATATTAGATGATATATAATTTCAGTGTAGGGTATGAACTTGTCTGATTTTTCTTTTTACATATGTATGTATTTACCTAGACTTCTATTGTTTAACATATTACATTCAATGGTGAGGGTTTCCCAAAAATACTGTCATAATTATACATATATATATATATATATATATATATGTCTCTGTGTGTATGTATTACCTATTAAACATAGCTGTAGTGTAATAGCTTTGTTAACTAAATAAATACTTCGAATCAATTTAGGACTGTATCTATTTGTACTTGTATCAAATGATGATGTGCCTAAATTCGATTGAGCTCATTCCCGAGGACAAACTGTTCTATGGTCTATACTGATCTCCACACAAACACAGTCTGTCTGAGTTGATGATTTGCTTTCATATGTCCTGCACATCCACACATTCAGGGCTCATTTGTGCAGCGACATCAGAGCGATGCAGGACTTCATCTGTTTAAAGCAGCCGCTGGTCTCTTTAGACTCCGTCCGACCCTTAATGCCTCCAGCAGGACGCAGAAAAAATAATAAATCCATGAAAGACAAACACACGAGAGGTCACCCACACTGCCATGAGTCATCCAGCTAATGAATCCCACAATCCTCTCCGGCTGCCGGCCCTTGGTCCTCTGAAGCAGAACGAGACAGAGATGAGAAAACACAGCTATAATGAGCTAAATCATGCGCCGGCTGGATTCGGCTCTGCTACAGTTAATCACACCACTTCTGTTCGCTTTGACACTCTAAAATACTGCATGCATTTAGTAAACAAAATTATGATTTGAGGGGGAACAAAGAGAAAGGACGAGTGCACTGCAAAAAGTTTGCAAAAAAAATTCTACTGTAAAAAAAGGGAACATAAGATTGTATGTAATTTTACAGTAAAATACTGTCAGTTTTACATTTAGAAGTCACTTTTATCCAAAATAAAGTAGAAAAAGAATAGAGCAAGCTAGTTTCGAGGCATTTTTATTTTATTTACTTATTTTAAACTTTTTTTGTTTTATATAGTAAAAACTATGAATAACCATATAATTTACAGTAAAAACAGCAAGTTTCCATATTATATGCAGTGGAAAAACTAAATAGTTAAATATGAGATTGTATGCTATTTTGTGGTACAATACTGTAATGTTTATGGTTTTGCTAGTGAAAACTACCACATAATATACATTTTACAGTCTACAAAGAAACATCAGACTTTATGTAATTTCTCAGTAAAATACTAGAAGGTTGATGATGTTTGGAAGTAAAACAAAAACTATATACTCTGAAAAGCATGCAAATGTTTAAATGTCATTTAGTTTTAATGTAAAATAACACAAATGATATGGAAGTAAAAATTATGAATCACTATATTTTACAGTAAAAAACAAAAGGAAACAGTCAAATATGATATTTTATTACATTTTTGTTTCTAATTTGTGTAATCCCTTTCATTAAGGTGTTTTTAATATTTAAAATGTTAACATTTAATATAGTTTAGTTCATTATTTTAGCTTTACATGTGTTTTAAGCATCCCATGGCTATATACATCATATCTATAAACAAATACTAGATTTATTTTGTGGACAGCTGACTTACAATGGCCTTCAGATTCATCGTGCGGTTTCTGTTTTAACACTTTATTCATTATTATGGTTCATCTGAAGGTACAAAGCAGATTTGGGGGGGTTCAAGAAGCTTGGTATATTAACATTATATCACAATAAATACTGTTATAAGTTATAAAACAACATGCCATCCTCTAATACCTGAAACAGCGATACTGTATTTCTACTGTAATATTTTTCCTGTGTGTTTTAGCGGTTTGAAGTGATGAAGGTGATTTTGTGTCCTGATCTGAGGTCAGCGCTGGACGTCTGGATCTACAGTCTGTAATAATGACGTCAGACATTTAATTTCCTCTGATATCATTCAGAATCTCTTACTGTAATGTACTTATGTTTACCTTTAGCTGTCATAGAGGACCAGAGCGAATGACTTCATCTTCTGAGAGAGAGAGAGAGACAGAGAGAGAGAGACAGAGAGAGACAGAGAGAGAGAGAGAGAGAGAGAGAGAGAGAGACAGAGAGAGACAGAGAGAGACAGAGAGAGAGAGAGAGAGAGAGACAGAGAGAGACAGAGAGAGAGAGAGACAGAGAGAGAGAGAGAGAGAGAGAGAGACAGAGAGAGAGAGAGACAGAGAGAGAGAGACAGAGAGAGACAGAGAGAGACAGAGAGAGAGAGAGAGAGAGACAGAGAGAGACAGAGAGAGAGAGAGAGAGACAGAGAGACAGAGAGAGAGAGACAGAGACAGAGAGAGAGAGAGAGAGAGAGAGACAGAGAGAGAGACAGAGAGAGAGAGACAGAGAGAGAGATCACTGGAAAGCAGCGCACGAACAGACCTGAAGCCCCCACACCTTCTCATCAGCAGTAGCAGCAGTCGGAGCTACGCTGAAGCAGCCAGCAGATCACTGACCCCCTGCAGCCCCAGCACAGCCCCCAGCCAGCCGACCTCATCGCCCTGCAGAGACCTCACCAACATCCAGCACATGCTGACTCTGCTGTGCTCACACCTCATGGGTTAGTGACTCAAAAAAAAAAAAAAAAAATCAAAAATCAAAAATAAATGAATCTGTATATATATATATATATATATATATATATATATATATATATATATATATATATATATATATATATATATATATACAGAGGTGGGTAGAGTACCCAAAAACTGTACTCAAGTAAAAGTAAAAGTACTTCTAGAAATATTTACTCAAGTAAAAGTAAAGTAAAAGTACTAGTCTTGAATAGTTACTTGAGTAAGAGTAAAAGAGTATCGGGAAAAAAATCTACTCAAGTAGTTAGTTACTAGTTACTTTGGGTCATATATACTGAGCCTATTTTTATTTAGATATATAGATAAAATGTATGTAATGTATGCGTGCGTGTATAAATGTATATATTTCATCAGCCTTTACTCCAACTTATGTAATTTATTATAAAACCTTGTCTGTTTACTTAAGTAACAGATATAGGTGTCATGCCATAACATATTTTTAATACGACTGACTTTATATTAAATGTGAATTTAACATTGAATGTTAATGTGATATAAATATTGCTACTAATCTTTCATTGTTCAGAAAGAGAGCAAATAACATTTACATTATTAAAGATAATTTTCACTGACAGTCTAGATTTCAATCACTTTCAGAAACTCAAATTAAAATCACTGAAACTGTTAACACTGTGAAATCAATATCTTAATTATAGATTCGTACACACATCTGCACTTTGTTGTTTCTGACGAGAGAATTCGCCAGAAAGAGGTATTCAGTCAGTGAGCGAGTGAAGGAAGCACCGGTATTTTAGCGATGACTCATCGGAACGCCTCTGATTGGCCAATGCTTTAATAAGCTCAAAGGAATCATGTGTGATTTGTTATAATGAGCAGTGCTGTAAAAACACATCTATCTCTTGACTCCCCTCTTATATAAGCCACAAACGTACAACAAACTCATGTCACAGTGGTATCGTGTACTGTAATCGAATGTAGCCCAAGTTATTACCTGTTAAACAGTAGACAGCACACGCGGTGTTCATCTAATAAGGATCTCCATCGCAAGCAATAGCCTTTGCAGATTTGCTTTCAATTCAGTGCAGTTCCAGCCACGTTTTCAACGCTGCTGATGTTAAACGTTACAACTCCGAGTGAACCACTTCAGACGCTCAGCGCGTGCGGCAGGGAACTGAACGAATCATTCAAACTGATTCATGAACCAATTCACTCGTTTGCCAATTGGTTTGATCGAGCCTTTGAACAGAATTGACTCAAAAGAATGAATCATTCGCGAATGGGCATCGCTCATTGCCCAGAGAAAAGTAGACGGTGCGTTTGGAATAAACTGAAGCATTATAACATTTATTGCATTAAGATAAAGTAACGAGAGGAGCGTCGCCCACAGTAACGAAGTAAAAGTACAAATTTTTCCCCAAAAATTTACTCAAGTAAGAGTATAAAGTACCCATCTTTAAATATACTCCGAAAAGTATTAGTTACCCCAAAAAATTACTCAAGTAAATGTAACGAAGTAAATGTAACTCGTTACTACCCACCTCTGTATATATATATATATATATATATATATATATATATATATATATATATATATATATATATAATTATATTGAGAATGAAAAAGAAAAGAATGAAAAGAAATGAAAATGTATGTACGAGTGTGTATGTGTGAAAATTTTAAATGAGACTCTTAGAAACCTATTTATTATTATTAAAGAAAAAAAAAAAAAGGTATGGATGTGTATGTATGTATATGAGTGTATTTTTATTTTATTTTTTTATATCAGATTTTAGAAACCTCATATTATTTATACTTCTTGAAGAAGAAGAAAAAAAAACTATATAATATGAATATGATATTTGTATATTTTCCTTTACCTAATGTATACATTTATTTTCTTGGATCATAATATTTAACATATTCTTATTGATTTGTCAATTCTATATACTGATGTCTGTCTTGTTTTGAAATAACAAATGTGATTATTTAATGAGCTCATATTCCCTGAAAGTCACATGTTGGAATATTCAAGGACTGAGGTCCTCTGTTTTTGGGATCAAGAGTCAGCATTCAGACTTTAAAAAAGAAATTGAGAATTCTGACATTATAATACTACAGGAAACATGGAATGTTAAAGATTTGTCCACTGGCTGTCCGATTGGATTTAGGGAAATAGTTGTCCCATCGACGAAAAATAAGAGGGGTGACTCAGGGCAGAGAGTCAGGGGGGATGCTGATATGGTACAGAGCACACCTCATAGACTCAATCACAGCTGTACAAGTCGGAAAATTTAACATTTGGTTAAAAATCCAAAAAGACATTGTCTCCACAGACCGTCCCATATTCTTGTGTGCTATATACCTTCCCCCAGCTGAGTCCCCCTATTACAGCGAAGAAACCTTCTCCATCCTGCAGGATGAGATCTGCCATTTCCAGACTAAAGGGAATGTGTTAATGTGTGGCGATCTAAATGCCAGAACTGGAAATCAACCAGACTTTGTCAACACACAGGGAGACAAATATATCACAAACACCAGCCACTCTCTGCCCTCATACCAACTAAGAAACAATTATGACAAATTAACAAACAAAAGTGGGAAAAGCCTTCTAGAGCTCTGTCGGTCACTGGGCCTGTATATCGTGAACGGTCGCACACGGGGAGACTCTTTCGGTTGTTATACCTTTAATTCTTTCTTGGGCAACAGTACTGTAGATCACTTCATCACAGACATTGACCCAGTGCATCTCAGAGCATTCACAGTCAGGCCTCAAACACCTCTGTCAGACCACTGTAACATTACACTCTATTTAAGACAAACTCATAGCAATGAATCACACAGACAGCCATCTCATTTACTGAAGCTGCAACCACCCTACAAGTGGACAGATAACAGCACAGTAAATTATCACAATGCATTAGAAAGTCAAACAATCAAATTATTATTGGACAAATTTATAATGGACACATATCCTCAAAATAAAGTAGGCATAAATCTGGCACTAAAGGACATTACAGATATATTTCACCAATCAGCATCCATGTGCAATTTGAAAAAATCATTAAAAAGAAAACCAAAAAACACCAATGAGAAGTGGTTTGACGAAGAGTGTAAAAGAATTAGAATGACAGTACGAAATCTTTCAAATCAAAAACACAGAGATCCTGACAATGAAGAACTCCGCCATCAGTATCACGAAGCCCTTAGACTGTACAAACAAACTCTAAAAGCAAAAAAGCAAGAGCATATAGAACAATTATTTCAAACAATGGAGGAGTCAATAAATACCAGTAACTTCTGGAACAACTGGAACACGCTCTATAGACCACAGAAAGAAGAATTGGCCATTCAAAACGGGAACATATGGAGGACACACTTTGAAAATCTGTACAAAACAACTGAAACAAATCCTGCTCGAAATGAATTAAAAACCAAATTAGAAATCCTGAAAGAAAAGATTAAAGACAATCAGAACCCCCTGGACTCTCCAATCACAGTAAATGAGCTTACAGATAGACTACATGTGCTAAAACCCAACAAGGCATGTGGCATCGACGGAATATTAAACGAAATGATCAAATACACCAACGACCAATTCAAAACCGCAATAATCAAATTATTCAACCTTGTTTTGAGAGTAGGATATTTCCCCGACACCTGGAACCAAGGCCTAATTACACCAGTCTTTAAACAAGGAGACAAATATGAGCCAAACAATTACAGAGGCATATGTGTCAATAGCAACCTGGGGAAAATATTCTGTTCCATTATTAATATAAGATTGCAAAACTTTCTCAAAACCCACAAAATCCTGGACAAAAGTCAAATTGGATTTCTGCCCAAACACAGAACATCGGACCACATCTACACCCTCCACACTATCATTGATCGACATGTATACCAAAGTAAATCCAAAATCTTCGCTTGCTTTATTGACTTTGAGAAGGCTTTCGACTCTATCTGGCATGAAGGACTCTTTCTAAAACTACTGGAGAATGGGATTGGAGGGAAAACATTTGATTTGATAAGCTCCATGTATAAAAACAATACATGTGCTGTAAAAATAGGAAATAAACGAGCAGAATTGTTCTCCCAACATCGAGGAGTCAGACAAGGTTGCCCATTGAGCCCCACTCTATTTAACATTTATATAAACGAATTAGCCAAAGCCTTAAATAATTCCCCTGCCCCCGGCCCAACCCTGACGCAATCAGAAGTCAAATGTCTCCTTTTCGCAGATGATTTAGTCATTCTGTCAAAAACAGAAGAGGGACTACAGCAGCTCCTCGACGTCGTAGACACATTCAGTCAAACATGGGCTCTCAAAATCAACCTCGCAAAAACTAAAATAATGATTTTTCAAAACAGATCCAGATGTAGGGAAAATAAATACATCTTTCGAGCAGGAAACCAAGTCCTCCAACACACCCATGAATAGACCTATCTGGGATTAAAACTAAGTTCAACAGGGAACTTTAATCTGGCTGTGAATGAACTGAAGGCAAAAGCACTGAGAGTCTTCTACATGATTAAAAACACAATTCGACATGAAATTCCGATTCAAACCTGGCTAAAAATCCTAAAATCTATAATTGAACCAATTGCTCTGTATGGCAGCGAGATATGGGGACCTCTAAAAACCCAAGATTTCTCAAAATGGGAAAAAGAGGAAATTGAAACTCTGCATACACAAATTTGTAAAAATATCCTAAAAGTAAACAGATCAACACCAAACAACTCGTGCAGAGCTGAATTAGGGCGGTACCCATTATTAATTAGTATTCAGAAAAGAGCTGTGAAGTTCTAGCAGCACCTGAAGTGCAGCGAGCCGAGCTCATACCAGGCTGAAGCCCTGCGGTGTCAGGAGCAGAACCGGCACAGAACCGGAGCGCTCTCTCACAGCTGATGCTCAAACTACAGCCAGACCAGCACAGCACCATCCGGACAAACCAAATTATACAGTTACAAAAACAACATTACATCACCTACTGGAAACATGCTACTAAATCACAGAAGAAGATGGAGCTGTATTTAGACCTGAAGAAAGATTATAAACCAGCAGAATACTTGAGCTGTGTAAAAGATCCCAAATTAAGAAAAACACTTACAAAATACCGACTGAGTGATCACTGTCTGGCTGTAGAGAGAGGACGACACAGACAGAGAGTGTGTGTGTGTGTGTGTGTGTGTGTGTGTGTGTGTGTGTGTGTGTGTGTGTGTGTGTGTGTGTGTGTGTGTGTGTGTGTGTGTGTGTGTGTGTGTGTGTGTGTGTGTGTGTGTGAGAGAGAGAGAGGACGACACAGACAGAGATGGCAGCCGAGAGAGCAGAGACTGTGTTCACTGTGCTCTCAGAGAGAGCCAGAGACAGAAGAACATTTCCTACTACACTGTGATTACTATCACAACATAAGAGCTGCATATTTCCCCAAATTACAACAAATTAAACAAAATTTTATGGCATTACCAAATACAGAAAAATTAAATCACATTTTAGGGGAAAATTCCAAAATGATCTCAACAGCAGCAAGATACGTATCATCCTGTCACAAACTAAGACTGTCAGCCAGTGGACAAAACTGAACAAGAGCATCTCTTACATGTACTGTTGTGCAAAGTTATTATTATTTTATTTATTTTATTATTAGTGTCTGTGCATTTATTTGCAATCAAGTCAACGATATCTCTGTAGATGAAGTGACCCCAACTAAGCAAGCCAGAGGCGACAGCGGCAAGGAACCGAAACTCCATCGGTGACAGAATGGAGAAAAAAACCTTGGGAGAAACCAGGCTCAGTTGGGGGGCCAGTTCTCCTCTGACCAGACGAAACCAGTAGTTCAATTCCAGGCTGCAGCAAAGTCAGATTGTGCAGAAGAATCATCTGTTTCCTGTGGTCTTGTCCTGGTGCTCCTCTGAGACAAGATCTTTACAGGGGATCTGTATCTGGGGCTCTAGTTGTCCTGGTCTCCGCTGTCTTTCAGGGATGTAGAGGTCCTTTCTAGGTGCTGATCCACCATCTGGTCTGGATACGTAATGGATCCGGGTGACTGCAGTGACCCTCTGATCTGGACACAGACTGGATCTGGTGGCCACGGTGACCTCGGAACAAGAGAGAAACAGACAAATATTAGCGTAGATGCCATTCTTCTAATGATGTAGCAAGTACATAGGTTGTTATGGGAAGTGTTTCCGGTTCCGGTTTACCTAATTAATGCAGCCTAAAAATCCTTTAACGGATTTGGATAATAAAAGCATATTAGTATGTTATGTGTATGCCAGGTTAAAGAGATGGGTCTTTAATCTAGATTTAAACTGCAAGAGTGTGTCTGCCTCCCGAACAATGTTAGGTAGGTTATTCCAGAGTTTGGGCGCCAAATAGGAAAAGGATCTGCCGCCTGCAGTTGATTTTGATATTCTAGGTATTATCAAATTGCCTGAGTTTTGAGAACGTAGCGGACGTAGAGGATTATAATGTAAAAGGAGCTCATTCAAATACTGAGGTGCTAAACCATTCAGGGCTTTATAAGTAATAAGCAATATTTTAAAATCTATGCAATGCTTGATAGGGAGCCAGTGCAGTGTTGACAGGACCGGGCTAATATGGTCATACTTCCTGGTTCTAGTAAGAACTCTTGCTGCTGCATTTTGGACTAGCTGTAGTTTGTTTACTAAGCGTGCAGAACAACCACCCAATAAAGCATTACAATAATCTAACCTTGAGGTCATAAATGCATGGATTAACATTTCTGCATTTGACATTGAGAGCATAGGCCGTAATTTAGATATATTTTTGAGATGGGAAAAATGCAGTTTTACAAATGCTAGAAATGTGGCTTTCTAAGGAAAGATTGCGATCAAGTAGCACACCTAGGTTCCTAACTGATGATGAAGAATTGACAGAGCAACCATCAAGTCTTAGACAGTGTTCTAGGTTATTACAAGCAGAGTTTTTAGGTCCTATAATTAACACCTCTGTTTTTTCAGAATTTAGCAGTAAGAAATTACTCGTCATCCAGTTTTTTATATCGACTATGCAATCCATTAGTTTTCAAATTGGTGTGTTTCACCGGGCTGCGAAGAAATATAGAGCTGAGTATCATCAGCATAACAGTGAAAGCTAACACCATGTTTCCTGATGATATCTCCCAGGGGTAACATATAAAGCGTGAAGAGTAGCGGCCCTAGTACTGAGCCTTGAGGTACTCCATACTGCACTTGTGATCGATAGGATACATCTTCATTCACTGCTACGAACTGATGGCGGTCATATAAGTACGATTTAAACCATGCTAATGCACTTCCACTGATGCCAACAAAGTATTCAAGTCTATGCAAAAGAATGTTGTGGTCAATTGTGTCAAACGCAGCACTTAGATCCAATAAAACTAATAGAGA